>NC_089795.1:35270267-35307767 GCF_040412425.1 Macrobrachium rosenbergii
GGGGACAGAAAAGTCTGAATGGCTCGAGATTAGAAGTTTTTATGACCTTTTTCGTTGCTTACTGCTTCGTGATTCCCAGATTCTCTTTTGAATTAAGGGATTGACATTCTGACGGAGTTCCTGAGCCTCTTAGATGTTTGATGTGGCTCTGTCATGGCTTTAATATGAGAGGGTATTAATATTTTTTTTTTATAAAGATGCGTGTGTGGATTTTTATAGCGTTTTGAATGATGGTATATCGATTTTTTGCGTGAGGGTTTTTTTTTTTCTAACAAAAATTAGGACTAACGTGCAGAGTTAGAAAAGTTATTGTATGTGTCCCCTGTTTGCTTTTCACTAAAAAGCAAAACTCTTTATATAAAATCTCGACGTCAGGGAAGTGTGTCAAAAGCATGAGAGTTTTTCAGGTCTGAAAACAATTTAGCATTGGAAGCTGTGCCAGTGGCCGTTTCAGAAAGACCAACAAGCAATTACAGCAGCCACCAAATGGGTTCAAGGTTGGTTTTTCGCTTTCTTGGCTTCTATTGTTTTCCGCCAAGGACTTGCAACGGTGGTGTGTGTTTGTGTGAGTGTCTCTGTATGTGTGTGTGTGTGTGTGTGTGCGTGTATAGTTCATTCAGGATAGGAACTGAAAAATCCTTTGCTCTAAGTACATCCGTAGGGGGGGTAGTGCCGTCAGTGCACCTCATGCGGTGCACTGTAGGCATTACTTAAGGTTCTCTGCAGCGTCCCATCGTCCCCTAGCTGCAGTCCCTTTCGTTCCTATTACTGTACCTCCGTTCATAATCTCCATCTGACTTTCCACCCTATCCTAACAACTGATTCCCATTGCAACTGCGAGGTTTTCCTCCTGTTACACCTTTCAAACCTTTTTGCTGCCAATTTCAGTTTCAGCGCCGAATGACCTTATACTCGTAGGCCCAGCGCTTAGCCTTTGGCCTAAACTCTATATTCTATGCTTTTCTTCTTTTGAATACTGTTGTGTATCTGTACATCTAAATTTGATGTTTAACGTGTACTGAATATATACACATTGGTAGCAGCAATTCACCAATTTGTGTAAAAATTACGAAATTATCATACAAAAAATTAATACAATTTGCATATTGTTCCTGGTTAGGTCCTCTGCAGCTGACTTGCATCTTATTGGACAAAAACATGACTCCCTTTAGAATGTTTATTACAGAATCTAGTATTAATCATGAGAGTTTTCGGTTACCTCTTTGTGCACGATTTATAAAATGTCCCGCAATACTGGTCGTCCTTTACATTCAGATCTCCCCAGACATGTTAAACATCAAATTTAGATGTACAGATACACAACAGTATTCAAAACAAGAAAAGAACAGAATATAGAGTTTAGGCCAAAGGCTAAGCGCTGGGCCTACGAGTAAAAGGTCATTCAGCGCTGAAACTGAAATTGGCAGCAAAAAGGTTTGAAAGGTGTAACAGGAGGAAAACCTCGCAGTTGCAATGTGAATCAGTTGTTAGGATAGGGTGGAAAGTCAGATGGAGATTATGAACGGAGGTACAGTAATAGGAACGAAAGGGGGCTGCAGCTAGGTGACGATGGGACGCTGCAAAGAACCTTAAGTAATGCCTACAGTGCACCGCATGAGGTGCACTGACGGCACTACCACGCTGTTCTTGATATGTATTCTTAATTCCTTCATTGAGCGAGGTTCAGTACCGTACAGATTTCTAGAAGTTTACATATAATATTGTATATATATATATATATATATATATATATATATATATATATATATATATATATATATATATATATATATATATATATATATATATATATATATATATACATACATACATACATTGTATATATATATATATATATACATAACCAGGTTAATCCCACATTCTCATTGCTGTGTAATGCCCGTAAAAAATATCACACTTGCCGCCCCTGCGTTTTGCTTGGAAGTTACCAAATGGCCAAGGCCATGGGCACTGTAACCCCGTACCCTATGTATGTATATATACTATATATGTGTGTATGTATATATATGCGTTTGTATATACGTATATGTATATATAGGTGTGTATATACATAATTATACAGTACATGTATATACGCCTTTTCATATTATAGGAGTGGCTACAAGAAATGCCACCAATCCGTGCATTTAAGTTTGTGTTAAGCTTGCTTGCCTCATGTCTTCGTCTCCAAGGACCTGTTGATGCCTTATATGCCGACGGGCGTCTGGTTTCCCAGTTTAAATTACTTACCAGATCCATTGTTTCATAACTTTGCGTTTTATTGCTCGCAGTGCCTTTTATACATATGAAAAGAAGGTGGTTGCTTTAAGAAAGGTACGGAATACAAGGAGCTTAGTTTCATTAAAAAAAAAAATTGTCGAAGGTTTGTGAAATGGAAAAATGTGTAAAAGCTGATTAGGTACTAACAGCTTGCTGACGGGTGCCACGTGGAAAAGAAAGAAAACGGCTTAGTTTACCTAACAGGGTAGTAACATTCTCAAGATGAAAGTAGTCTAGAATGCTACCGTTGCTCCGTCAGAATATTACGAAATGTAAATATTCTTAAAAATTCTGACATAGACTTGACCTTATTGCGCACTTGTTGAATACACGTGTATGAGAATTCTCGGTAAGTCTGCATATCTGTGAAATGACCACTCTGAACTAAATATTGTAATTTGCACGTGGATTACACAGCCGTATCACAGTGTTGTTTGTTACAGATAACCCAGTGACATATTATGTTTGGAAGTCTTTTAAAGTTTCTTACATTAGTATTGTTAACGTTCAGTTCTTGCCCCCATCCCCCAACGCCCCATTTCCCCTAACCTTTTTTCTCCAGTCGTCGGAACGCAAGGTTATGCTCACCGTCGTGTCTGGTTCTAAGGCTTCGTGCACTTCTTACAAAATAACATTTCCTTCAGTTGTATGTAGACTGTCACGCTTATTTATATTTTTGAACATTATGTCTATGTTTTACACGTAACGAGAACGAAGTATGCGTGGTCCCCGTGTAAGTGAGCCGTATATTTATCTACATAAACATCTTGGAAAATAAAATACTTTATATGATTTGTGATGACAGGCAGGGCAGCCGATCGAGACTACGGTCTACCCCAAAGCCAAATCAAAGTCCTTCAAAAGAATGCATCGTGCTTACCCCATACAAATGGGAAAAAAGCACGTTAACAACAAAAAAAAAAAATAGATATGATTTGTTCACAGAGGCTGTGTAAGTGCAAGGAAGTTCATTTAGGTCTTCACAGGAATTGGCCAGCGGATCATTTTGAAAGGGCGCATCAACATTTAAAAGCTGTGCCGTAAATTGCGGAAATATTTAGCCTAAAATGTTCTTAGTGAGTGAACACATTTTAATTTAACAGGGATAAAGAAATGCTACGCGGTACGGTGAAATTATCGTCATTGTGAAGAAATTTTAATTGTGAACATTCATAGTCGATCTGAAGGCATTTGATTCCAATAACTTACAAATAATTGCCTCAAATAGAACTACGAGAACTTGACGTTAGTATGAGGTCACCTTCACAATCTCCGTAACTGATCAGTGTGTAGAGTTGCATCACTGGCACTGTTAAGTAGACCTTCCTTGGAACTATAAGTGAGGTTTGAATCCTGCGCTCAGTCCCATCTCTGAAATAAACAGTTCCCCGAATTTACCGTTGCCAGATATAGTGACGCTTGTGATATATCATTAACTCTAAATTCATCACATCTTTCTTATCCAACTAGAAAATCTTGGCCGCAGAAATTCAGAACACTTCTAATGCAATTGAATGTTAGATGAACTATTATAATGAGAAATATTTTCGAACGTAAATTCTGCAAATACTGCAAAATTCAAGCCATTGGTGAAGCATAATGATTTAGGCTGGTATTAATTCTGTCTTGGAAACGAAAAAGCAAGAAGCACAGTGTAGCGAAGTTCATGGATCCGCTGATGTAAAACTTGGGGCTTCTCTAATTTTGGACTGATTTCTTTTCAAAATGGAATACAAATAATTTTTGTTGTCATGAATTGCGACATGAAGTTGTGCTAAGCTTAACCCAAGAGAATGAAGGTATTTATAGAAATTCAGACACTTCAGACTTTTATTATTCTTTGTTTCTCTTCATTATGGTGATTGGAGCAGAGATATCCGCTGGGGGAATCAATGAAGCGTAAGGAATTATTGGAATATTTATGATCGTTGCTGGTATTGTGTCTGACATTTGCGGTTATTAGAACCTTTTTCCTTCTCAGATGCAATGGATAATCATTGGTTCTTGTTTTAAAACGGAAAAGACGGAATGAAGTCCAATTTGTAATGGTTGCAACACTCGTGGGCGCACATCGATGTCGTATATATTATGAGAAAGAAAAAAATTTCGTTAATTACTTTTCCGCATATATTTTTCATTCAAGATTGAAGGTTATAAGCGCCTCAACTTAACCATAATGACCGGAAGCTCATTATTGTACAAAACGCAGGCAAGAACACGATTAGGATAATATGAAGACTTGTAGTTCCAAATTGCTTTAATCCTCGCTTCCGGCTTTAATCACAATCACGATCGTTTTGATGCGAGCCTTCATGAGCTTTGTAAGATTCGCCACTCTCATCGTGTGAATCTCGCTTGTTCACGTGTGTGTTTCATGTGTTTGTTCGTCTTACACCACTCGTCTTCTTTCCCTTTTCGTTTTGCTTGCTTTTTTCCAGGGACCGAAATGAAAAAGGCATCAGTTTGCCAATCCTATTCGCATCTGCCTTGAAAAAAAATATCCCAGCATTTAATGCGAGTGATATCGTCTCTCTCTCTCTCTCTCTCTCTCTCTCTCTCTCTCTCTCTCTCTCTCTCTCTCTCTCTCTCTCTCCAGGATACCCCGTAGGGGGTTAGTGCCGTCAGTGCACCTCACGGGGTGCATTGTAGGCATTACTTAAGGTTCTTTGCAGCGTCCCTTCGGCCCCTAGGTACAACCCCTTTCATTCCTTTTACTGTACCTCCATTCATATTCTCTTTCTTCCATCTTGCTATCCACCCTCTCATAACAATTATTTCGTAGTGCAACCGCGAGGTTTTCCCTCCTGTTACACCTTTAAAACCTACCTATTCTCAATTTCCTTCCCAGCGCTGAATGATCTCATAGGTCCCAGTGTTTGGCCTTTAGCCTAAACTCTATATTCCATTCCATTCCATTCCATTCCATTTCATTTTCTCTCTAAGATAAAGTGTACTTGCAGCAAAATGTAGTAATTTAATTTGATAAAACAACACTCACGGGAAGTACACAGATCCATCTGGGGACGGACCCGTCATATGATGATTTATATGTACAGATCCTCTGAAGTTAAGAGATACGTTAAATCTCAAACAGATCCCACTCGAATAAACAAATCGATGTCATAAATCTCACAAATTTCGTTGAATTAATTAGGAAATGTCGTAAACTATACAAGTAGGCTTTTGAAATTTCTAGATAAAGCCCTGAATCTCCCCGCAGATCCATTCAAGGTAAGTAGGTAACGTCCCAAAAGCTCTCGCACTTATCCTTCTAATATAATTTGTCATACATCTCTTTGTCTGTCTCTCTTTATCTTGTGATGTAAGAGAATGGTGTCCTAAATGTCCGAATGTTTAGAATCTGGCGAAATTTCGGATTTTAATCAGGAACAGATACAACCACGCAAACGTTTATTTTTATCTTAATTCCTACGTCATTAGAGAGTGTGGAGGGATTGAAGTCATCGTTCTCGCGTTTGCAAAATGCGACCTGTTTTTTCCTGATTAGAGGGTCTTCGAGCGTAAGAATTGTACTCACCTTTTGCTGAGTTTATAATAAAACTTTATACTTGCTGTTGTTGTTCGTGTAAGTATGTAGAAATGTAATTTTTTCAAACGATTACAGGAAATAGTTTTAAACTGATACCTTAAAATTAATTTTCGAGATCGCTTTTCTTTATTTTTCCTATTTAAAACAGGTAATATCTAGAGAAATAGAGATTTTATGTCAATATTTAATATATAAGAAGGAATTTTTCATCAAATAACTTTACACTTGATATTGGGAAAATGTAATAGTCTACAGCACGCAAGGGCAGGAAACCATGAATCGAGTCGTCTTGAAACTCTAAAACTTACCATAGGTGTTATATTTAGCGCAGCTCTGACACTTCTGAGAAAATATTTCATGAAACTAAAACTATCTGATGGGGATCGGATCCAGAATCAAGCCAACGTGTACTGTCTCGAAACTTTGACGATAATGACGGTAGCGAAGCACCGGAGGTAATGAACTTAATATAGAAACCAAGTGAAATTTGCATCATATGGTTTTATTCGTGATGATATTATTGCTGTTGTCGTAAGCTTTGTCCTTAATAAGATTGCTCTGACTGTATTACATTACTTTCATTCTTACCATCGTTGATGATAATCATTCAGCGTTATTTTGTTTAAAAAAAAAGGTTACTGTAATAATGATTTTATGAAGCACTTGATAATAAGAAGTAAATTATTTGCCTGGTTTGGGATAGTTTACACAGCCGAACACAGCATGCTGCATGGCCGTCAGGCCACGGCTGTAAAACTGCAGCAAGACATTAAATGGAATTTTATGTAAAACTTCGACCCATCGGAACACAATTCAATTTCGCATTTTAGCGAGATTGGATTTAGAACGGCCATCTGGCCTCACAAACCCCCTCAACTTTTCGTCGGGTCCAGATGGACTTCCGGTTAGCAACCGACGATTTCATTGCGGTATGTCCAGAGGCAGAATCGACATCGGCGATGTTTTAGATTGAACTGAACTCCCGAAATAGCTCGCTGCCAGACATTTTTCTCCAGGTCGGACAGTATTTCACGTTAAGCCTTTTTTTCTCGATTTTCTTTCTGTACTTTTTTTTTTTTGTATTTTACAAGGGAACGTGAGGCAAAAAGTAAAAAAATCTAGAAATCACCAGTTTTTCATGCGTAAATTTTGATGTTATTTGTAAAGAATATGCCTTTTGAATATTGAATACTGAATTTTATTCTACTTGTTTATAAATATTGTTCTGGTTTATCAGAGACACTGCATGTTCCTAGAGATATTAAGTGAAAGTGAGCAGTATATAATTTCTGTGAATCCCACACAGTTTATACAAAACATTATTAGCATTATTTTCAAAATTAGCATTTCAGCAGAATAAAAACCTAAACACAGTGAAAGAGAAGAAACATTACAAAACTTGTGCCTAAATATAGAAATATGTTTTGCTGTTGTCAAGATATCGTTTGCGTCGTAAGTTTCCGAACTGAAACAGACTTTCAACGACGCTGTCAAGGACAATTCTATTTCTGGCCTCTCCAGGAAAATTCTTGTAACATGTTACACAGTTTATTGCTTGTGATAGCGTGGCAAGAGTTATTTGGAAAACACTTATCAACAGTTTATTAGATATAACTGTAAATTAGAGTATTATCCCTAACTAGCACTTCTTTAGATCAAACCCTTGTGTGGTTTATGTTTATTTTTTTTATTATCTGGTCGTCAAGAGTTGAAGGTAACTTCTCCAAATATTAGTTCATATACTTTCGTATTTTGGTGTTTTGTTACGTGGCTTATTCGCACATTCACAACACGTTGCGTTGAACTGGAAGTCAAAATGCGATGGAAAGGGTCACAATTAAAGCATTGTTATTGGTAACTTTGTTACTTCTGATGTTTATATTTGTGGTTTTATTAAAAAGATAATACTCTCTAGAGAGAGCATTATCTTTTTAATAAAACCACAAACATAAACATCAGAAGAACTGAAAATTGAAACATTTGTACTCCAGGAAATATGGAACAAACAGGCAGCTAAGTTCACCGAAAAGATGATGAATTCTTAATAGCAATACACAAACCACGGGAGTTTCTTTACATAAACACAGTCATTCTATACACACACAAACAATCTCTCTCTCTCTCTCTCTCTCTCTCTCTCTCTCTCTCTCTCTCTCTCTCTCTATCTATCTCTCTATATATATATATATATATACACATATATATATATATATATATATATATATATATATATATATATATATATAGAGAGAGAGAGAGAGAGAGAGAGAGAGAGAGAGAGAGAGAGAGAGAGAGAGAGAGAGAGAGAGTCTGTGTGTGTATAGAATGACTGTGTTTATGTAAAGAAACTCCTGTGGTTTGAGCATTGGTATTAAGAATTCATCATCTTTCTGGTGAACTTAGCTTCCTGCTTCCTTCATTTTTCCGGGAGTACAAATGTTTTAAATTTCAGTTCTTTTAGCATAGTGGAGGTACTCAGAATATTTTGCTATTAGGACTGACTGTTAAGCACAACGCTGATGACTTCCTTTATAAAATTTATTTATTTGTGTGTGTGTATGTATATATACATATATATATATATATATATATATATATATATATATATATATATATATATATATATTTCATGGCATGGGAGAGATGAGGTGCACTGACGGCGCTACCACCCCCTACGGGGGACATGACGTAATAAATCATTTCCTACAATCACTAGTAAAGAAATGCAACGCACACTTACTTGGACGACTCGGTTAACGCAGACAATATGAAAAAATAATTATGTGGCTTATTATATTGCGTAAGGTCGCGTTCATCTGTCAAAAAGCTAAGTCTGTAATTAGGGAGATCTCAGTTTACGCGTCTTCTTCTGGAAATGCAGCAACACTTCACATTGGCTACAAATCTATCAGATACGTTCCATTTAATTCATTGTGAGGCACTGTGAAGTCAAAGTTGTATTTAGATATCTGTCTATCTATTGGTCCCGATATGATTCATAAATTATATGTGTATGTGTATATGCATATGAATATATATATATATATATATATATATATATATATATATATATATATATATATATATAAATATATATATATATATTATATATGTATGTATGTATGTATATATATAAATGTCTGTGTGCAAATATATGCATATATATACACACATATACAAACACACACATCATACATACACACGCATATATATATATATATATATATATATATATATATATAAAATATTGGGACCGATAGATAGATATAAATAGATATAAATACAACTTTGAATTTACAGTGCCTCACAATGATTAAATGGAACGTATCTGATAGATTTGTAGCCAATGTGAAGTGTTGCTGCATTTCCAG
Source organism: Macrobrachium rosenbergii (assembly GCF_040412425.1). Classification (NCBI taxonomy): domain Eukaryota; kingdom Metazoa; phylum Arthropoda; class Malacostraca; order Decapoda; family Palaemonidae; genus Macrobrachium; species Macrobrachium rosenbergii. The sequence continues at coordinate 35,279,469 of NC_089795.1, forward strand.
AAGACGAAGCGTAAACTGAGATCTCCCTAATTACAGACTTCGCCTTTTGACAGATGAACGCGATCTTATGCAACATAAGAAGCCACTTAATTGCTTTTTCATACTGACTGCGTTACCCGAGTCGTCAAAGTGAGAGTGCGTTGCAATTCTTTGCTATTGACTGTAGGAAATGATTTATTACCTCGTGTCCCCATAGGAGATAGTGCCGTCAGTGCACCTCATGCGGTGCACTGTAGGCATTACTTAAGGTTCTCTGCAGCGTCCCTTCGGCCCTTGGCTGCAACCCCTTTCATTCCTTTAACCGTACCTCCGTTCATATTCTCTTTCGTCCGTCATACTTACCACCCTCCCGTAAAAATTGATTCATAATGCAGCTGCGAGGTTTCCCTCCTGTTACACATTTCAAACCTTATTACTGTCAGTTTCTGTGTCAGCGCTGAATGACCTCATAGGTCCCAGCGGTGGGCCTTTGGCCAAATTCTATATTCTATTCTATTCTATTCTATTCTATTTTACTACGTCATTTCTTTTCTTGTGACATCTCCTTCGGGGGGTATCACCGGATTAATGTCCTTTGTCGATTTGGGAACATGAAGAGAAGTCTTTCCTTTTCGAATCGTTTGTGTTTTAACAAAAATTTTCTTAATACTGAACAGTAACGAAGAAAAAAATACTGACTCCATTTTAGTCAATGTTCAAATGTCCTTATTTGATCCAGTATTCAAACCGCTCACATATTGTAATCAGTGTTCAAATGTCCTTATTGTAGTCAGTGTTCAAATGTCGCCTTGTTGTAGTCGGTGTTCAAATATCCTTACTGTAGTCAATGTTCGTCATCGCTGTGTGATCAGTGTTCAAATTTCCTTATTTTAGTCAGTGTTCCATTCCTTATTGCATAGTCAGTGTTAGATATCCCTTCTTTGTAATGTTCAAATGTCATATTTTAGTCGGTGTTCAAATGTCCTTATTGTGATCCAATGTTCAAATATCCTTATCGCATTCTTTCTGTTCAAATGTCCTTATTGTAGCCAGTGTTCAAATGTCATATTAGCCAGTCAATGTTCAAATGTCCTTATTCAACAGTCAGTGTTCAAGTATATCATGGCTGAGTCAAAATGTTCAAAATGTCCTTATTGTAGTCAATGTTCAAATATCCTTATTTTAGTCAATGTTCAAATGTCCTTATTGTAGTCAATGTTCAAATGTCCTTATCGTAGTCACTGTTCAAATGTCCTTATTGTAGTCAGTGTTCAAATTTCCTTATTGTAGTCAATGTTCAAATTTCCTTATTGTAGTCAGTGTTCAAATATCCTTATTTTAGCCAATGTTCAAATGTCCTTATTGTAGTCAGTGTTCAAATGTCCTTATTGTAGTCAGTGTTCAAATGTCCTTATTGTAGTCAGTGTTCAAATGTCCTTGGCCTTACCAGCTTCATGAGATTTTCTTGGACATTTCCTCGTCTTTTTTTTTTATTCTTTTTTAACAGCAATTGTACAGTCCCCATCCCTCCCGCCATGAAATATTCATAAGTACAGTTCCCTTGAATTACATATGAAGGTATTCATTCCCAGAAAACTTCCAGGCGAGTATTTGGCAAGATATGAAAATTACTTCTCTTTGAAAAGTTAAGTGAATAGAAACATGTTTTTAAGAGTTTGGAGAAGGAGGCAGTTTTTTTTTTTTTAAGTTATGTTTATATACACAGATCCATGTATAAGGGTACAGTAATGTATATAAATTGCGTTCTCAAATTTAGCGTGTGTTTTTTTTACAATTACGCTTATACCGTGCGTTCATTTACTTTTTTGAACCCTCTATTTCCAATTATACATGTCAGATTTAATGCTTTAGAGTGGAGTATTATTCATTTTACCAACCTCCCCTTCCAAAAAAAAAAAAAAAAATATTGCTTTATGAAGCTGGAGGCGAGTGGAGATTTGTGGAATATAAAACACAGCCAAGACAAGATTGACGGAGCTTCGCAGAGGCTCTTTTATTTGCTGGGCGCTGGAGGCAATGATCGTAATGATATGTATAGTACAAGTTGTATATGATTGCTCTAAGCTTATCACTTTACTCCAACTCCTGATATTATGCACATTTTTATATAAAAAAATTACAGTTTTCATGGTTTCTCGAATAGATATTAGGAATTGATGTCATAATGCATTTAATTCTTTGAGAGAGAGAGAGAGAGAGAGAGAGAGAGAGAGAGAGAGAGAGAGAGAGAGAGAGAGAGCTTTAGGGTAAGAGATTAAACAACTTTAAATAATGAAATAAAGCATTTTATAAAAGGCAGAGAGCCAAAGTTTGTCGAAGAATTCTCCGAAAGCAAATTAAGATCCGTCCAACCGAAGGTGCTTCTGATTAGAAATTTGAATAGAATTCTTGTATTATCTAACAACGATATCTAATATTTAAAGTAAATCGGTTTTCCTTTTCTCTGTGTTAAGTTTTTTGTAATGATATTTTAGTGACCACAGGAAGAGAAGTTATAATAAAGGACAACATTTTTATGTAAAGTGTTTGTGGGTGTGTTAATAAGAGGAGTTTATTTGCCTCAGCAGAACAATATGAAAACTTTTCTTCATAAGGTAAAAATTCAAACATGCCTACAAAAACTGGAAATGGTGGATGAAAACATTTATCATTTAAAGTTTTTGTAAGCTTGTTTGAATTTTCATGATATGAAGAAAAGTTCGCTTAGATACAGTGAATTTTGGTTTATACGGTTGCAGAGCCCTTTGTTTGAAATAGATTTTCAGGTGCAATGATCTAGGTTTTAGCTTATTTCCATTTACTGGCACCGCCTCTGGTTACTGCGCATGAGTTCGCCGTGCACAAAAAAAAGTGCCGTATTATACCCATGCAGACCCCTGCTACTGCTGTTTGCATGTAACTCTTGTTTAGAGTAAAATTCAATATTCTGTAGTGTTCCCCGTCCTCAGTCCCCGTTACTGTGTTGTATTGGACCTCTTACAGCGTCCTTAATTCATATTTTCGTATAGCTTTCCAACAGAGACGTTGAACTGAAAGGAAATGAATGCAGAAATTCTCCTTCCCAGCTGGTATTCAAACGTTTGACCATGCTGTTTAGAAGATTAAGTCACTGATCACAGTGCACCACAAAGAAGGCTAATATTAAGAAATCGAAAGTTGAGAGGTCATTGTGATATATACATTGCATTCAACAGCAGCATTTTCATGGATCAGTCTGAAACGCCTGGAAACAGGAACGGGTGGCGCCAAGACCTTGTTCCATATTCATGTCAGCAGGTTTCTGAAGGGAAAGAAATTGTTAGGTGTTTTGGAGTGAGTGAGAAGGGAAGGGATTCTCTCTCTCTCTCTCTCTCTCTCTCTCTCTCTCTCTCTCTCTCTCTCTCTCTGGTAGCCTCGTCTTTGAGAAAGGTCCCGTAATATCTTTCATTACACACTCCGTTAACAACAGAATACAGCAGAGGGTGTATCTCTTCTCTTTTTCTACCCTTTGTTCTCTTCTTTGAGGAAGAAAGCAGGGGTTGGAGGAAGGGAATAATAGGATTGGGTTACATGTTAAATTTCCTGAATAAATTCGCCGGGGTTTTTCACGAGAGAAAGAAAGAGAGGGTCAAAGGGGAAAGGATGAGACAATATAGATAAATATGCGAAGATGTACTCAAAAGAAATGAGACACAATAGAGAGAGAGAGAGAGAGAGAGAGCGTGTTCTGATTTTGAGTTCGTTCAGCAAAATGTCATAAATCAGTTCCCCTTCACCCTCGCTGACACACTGGGCGATTCATATTCTTTGTCTCAAAAACGTTCAGTAACCGCTTTATAATGACAGACGCTGTTCAAAAGTAAGTGACAGTGGGTTATTTTCTGACAGATTCAATTCTATATAACATTGGTTGTCATTGAAAATAACCTCTTGCTTTTATTTTGTGACATTCTTGTAGATATTGTTGTAGAATTTATGTTTCAGTCTTTCGGTGGCATGAAATTTACCTGATTTTGCATATATGTTTGGGTAAATGTAATTAATTGAAAGTGATGCCTATTATCATAAATAAGTTTAAATACTCATGCGTTTGGTGAATGAGAGAAAACCTAACTTTGTAAATTATGCAGTATAACTGGTAAACTAGAGATGTTTGCTAAGATTTATCACTTTACCAAATATTTAAGTGATATCTTATATCTGAAGAAATTACGCATAATTAAAACTTTGTCTGTTTTTTTTTCTAAGCGTATGTACACAAGAACGTTATGTACAGCATCATCTTTCATCTACGTCACTCTTTATGTTATTCTTATATTGCCTCTGTAATACTTATTAAAGGGACTTAATGGGGAACAGATGGCTTCTCTAGGGGCGTGAATTAGAGAACAGATGTCTCTTGTAGGGGCGCAAATTATTTTTTTCCCATTTGTTTGTCATTGTCCTATCTTCTATTTCCCTGGCTTTCTCTTTCGTTCAATAATCCTATTACATTTTGTAATTAGACGGAGGAAACAGCCAACTGCATTACGTGAACAATATAATCATTTTGAAATAATAATGCTGAGAAGCACTCCGTGGGAGACAAAAACATAATACATGGTTGATTGGTTTCCATTCAACTGGTATCACAACAGCAAAAAGGTCACCGGTGACAAAAATTAAAATTAATCGATTGTAAATGCAGTCAAGATTATTTAATAACTATACACTTATTAATGGAAAGAAAACTGAGAAATTGAAGGATTTTGAGGTTAGTAACGATTAACAAGAAGTGCTATAAAATATAAGACATACTTTTGTATGTCTTATATTTTATAGCACTTCTTGTTAATCGTTACTGACCTCAAAATCCTTCAATTTCTCAGTTTTCTTTCCATTAATAAGTGTACAGTTATTAAATAATCTTGACTGCATTTACAATCGATTAATTTTAATTTTTGTCACCGGTGACCTTTTGCTGCTGTGAAACCAGTTGAATGGAAACCAATCAACCATGTATTATGTTTTGTCTCTCCCACGGAGTGCTTTCTCAGCATTATTATTTTAAAATGATTATATTGTTCACGTAATGCAGTTGGCTGTTTCCTCCGTCTAATTACAAAATGTAATAGGATTATTGTTTATTTTGTTTTTCAATAATCATTGTTTCATGTTATATTTTTTAGATTTTTTCCATATTTTCTTGGTTTTTCTCTTGATAAGTTCCTTTGTGATGACGTCGGAAAGTGTCTGACTTTTTACTTTTTTACAATAATAATAATAATAATAATAATAATAATAATAATAATAATAAGTACGCTTGAAAAGTATAGGACTGGAGATGTATTGGCAAAACATATTAAAGCTGCATATTTTGAACATTATCGTTCATCAAATGTCAATCATAATAACGTCCTTGTATAAGTTATTCCAATATGATGACTAATGAGATTGCGGTATATTGTGACGCACAAGTTTCATATTTTTACGATTCTTGTTGTTGAGCTATTTATTACTAACTCAAGAATTTCGTCCGTCAGGTGGGTTTCATTAAGACTAATTGAATTTAAATATTGTCAAAAATGTGTTTTTGGCCTTTTTTTGTTCTTTTGCCTTTTGAACTCATTTCGATAAGATACAACTATTCAGCTTTAAAATGAGCATGAAGACTTCCTGTGCACAGACTAAACAGAGAAAAATATCGCATAACACCAATCAGGTCATCGAGAGTTTCATGGATACACCTGTAATTTTATGCATTTGTGCTGTGGATTATTATTATTATTATTATTATTATTATTATTATTATTATTATTATTATTATTATTATTATTATTTTCTTAAAATCCAGCATCTAAGGGGCTATTAATATATTTTGCGTGGCTTAGTTTCCCAAACCAAAAGTGGTAATTTCCCACCGGGAGTCTCTTCAGATACTTCCTCTGCTAGTGGCAGCAGACATGCAGTCTGACATATAGATACCATCTCTCTCTCTCTCTCTCTCTCTCTCTCTCTCTCTCTCTCTCTCTCTCTCTCTCTCTCTCTCATAATAGGACAAATGTAAGGGAAATTTTGTGACAGGCAAAATCACTCATTGTGACTGAAACTGAAGGAAAAAATAAACCGATTTGGAAAAAATAAATTGTATATATTTGTCCCATTCCTTCTCATTTGTAGCTCTTTCGTCGAATAAATGGACAAATAAAAAGAAAAGACGAGATGTAACTGAAAGATTGAAAAAGTGATGCGGATCCATCCCGTAACGATTCCAACGATAGCGTATTTTGGTTTTTGAAAAGAAAACTATTGTGTTGGCTTTGTCTGTCCGTCCGCACTTTTTCTGTCCGCCCTCAGATCTTAAAAACTACTGAGGCTAGAGGGCTGTAAGCTGGTATGTTGATCATCCACCCTCCAATCATCAAACACACCAAATTGCAGCCCTCTAGCCTCAGTAGTTTTTATTTTATTTAAGGCTAAAGTTAGTCATAATCGTGCTTCTGGCAACGATATAGGATAGGCAATACCGGGCCGTGGTTAAAGTTTCATGGGCCGCGGCTCATAAAGCATTATACCGAGACCACCGAATGATAGATCTATTTTCGGTGGTCTTGATTATACGCTGTAGCGGCTGTACAGAAAACTCGATTGCGCCGAAGAAACATCGGCGCATTTTTTGCTTGTATTATATATTTATGACAGACTTCAGGAGAAGTTGAACGAACATGCGGACACTCGGATACTAAAAGTTGCGCTCATGTTGAATTACTCGAAACCCTCGATTATGATGGAGGTTTACAAAGTTGATACTTTTCCGATTCGAAAAGTCACAGAAATCATTTTACACTATTCACGCATTACTTATTATTAATATTTGGCTCTGAACTCGAAGTTTATGTTCGTGAATTAAACTTTGTGAGTTTTATCAAAATACAGACATATAGAGATCTTTAAACAGTATAGATATTCCTTACTAAATACAGCTTCCAAATCTTGTCACATTTAATGCTGTGTTCATGAAAGGCTTTTACGTTTTCCATAACTTACGGAGAGTTATGTCTGTTGAAAGTAAAAGTGCTTTCTGGACAATTCTCGTGTTTTTTGTTACTATATATATATATATATATATATATATATATATATATATATATATATATATATATATATATATATATATATATATATATATATATATATATTATATATTTTGCTTAACTCATTTTCTTTTTATTTATATGTTTATATAAAAATTTATTAAAATTATACAAGACTTTTCAGCAACCTTTTTTTTTTTGTCATGGAATTCTCGCCTTCTTATAAGTTAACGTTGATTGATTGATTTAGCCCAGGTGAATGAAGTCTCAACGACTTTGGTCATCGGCGCCTGAAATAAAGCTATATAAAGAAAGATCATTTTGAACAGGTTCCATGAAACTCTCACGTAATGAAAATAAACTTTACAATACAAAACAACTCAGGTTTTTCTCGTATGTAATCCATGCGAGATAGAAAGGGAGTTCGGGAAATTCTTGACAGCTCGTATTCCGCGGAGGTTTATAAATATTTTCATGCGCGCACCATTTGCACCTCACGCTGCCAGTCTCATATCAGGTTTCAAATTGACTGCGAGTGAGAAATTGCTGAGATGGAAAAGAGAATTGGCGAAGAATTAAGCCTTCCAATTCCACCACGCTTTAAGAATAGTTTCACACAGGTTATTCCTTCTCCCAATCCATTTGCACATCTCGCTGGTAGTATCACATCTTGCGTCGAATTGTCTGTCGGTGAGAAATTGCTCTGATGGAAAAGGGACTCGGGGGAAGAAATTGGGTTATGAGGCAAAGATTGCATTTGAGATAACTGGCGGCTTTCAGCGACGCTGCTCACTTCACCCACTTGTACACCGGCGAAAAATTATTTTGTTGAATGCTTTGGCTTTATCTCAAGATGTTTGCTCATGATTCGAGGTAAGTCGCTTTCAAAAAAAAATCGAATTCAGTGTTATCAGATGGATACCAGTTCTCTTATTGCCGCTTGATAACCACTCAGCCAGTGATGTTTGGGTAAAATCTATTTGTGTAATTTTGTTGACAGATCGTAAATTTACCACGAAAGACGTCCCAATTCGATGTGAAAGTAAATCATATATTTCTTTTGAAAATTAAGTGAACTCCAAGATCATTATAATGTCAAGAACTAAGTAGTGAGTATGTTCCACCAGAACAAGACAATTGCCACATATTTAACTAACAAATTATCATATTTCTTGCTGTAGCGACGGCCACTCCCGACGAGGGCGAAACCATTTAGATGTTGCATACAGCAATAATTACCATGGAAATGAATGCGACCTTTCATTTCGAAAAGCCAATGACGTAGTATTTGCAGCGCGCCTTTGATATGCAGATAGCTGATGGAGTGATTCATCTGGAATTCAGAGGCTGCGAGTTGTCCAATTAGGGGTCATTAAACCTCCCTCTGGTGTCTAGGGTTCGAGGGGAGGGAAGGATGGCTCGCTTGCAATTGGTTTGCGTACCGTTTGCGTCTCGTACGAGTACGGGATGGTTCGTAACGGAGCTCGATTGAATAGCGGCGACAAGGGCGTATTTGGCTTTTGGTCAGTAATCCTTCAGATTATGCCGTTTTCCCACGGTCGGGTAGAAGTGTAGTAAAGTACACGTGTAGCGTAAAACACCGCCATAACTGCGTCATTTTAGGACAAATATTGATCATTTAATTTAAACGGATATAGCGTCTACGTAAACACGCACGTCATAAAACAAAAACTGGAGATCTGATATTCGTAGTGTAATATATATATATATATATATATATATATATATGTGTGTGTGTGTGTGTGTGTGTGTGTGTGTACATATGTATGTGTGTGTGTGTTTATGTATGTATATATATATATATATATATATATATATATATATATATATATATATATATATATATATATATATGTATATATATATATATATATATATATATATATATATATATATATATATATATATACATACATGTGTGTGTGTGTGTATATACATACATACACACATACATACATACATACATACACACATATATATATATATATATATATATATATATATATATATATATATATATATATATATATATATATATATCTGACAGTAGTAGACTTGACAAAATATATTATATTACAACGCAGAAATTGCATCATATCCTTAATGTTGGTTATTCTGTGATTTTCATTGTATCATTCCTAATCGAAAAAGCGATGTTCCCACTTGACCGTTGACTCAGTGGGGTTCATTAAGACGGGGTAAGTCGAGTATATTGGGATAGAATTTAAAACTATTGCTCAGGGTTTGCTAACTGTTAGATGTCATGTATGTCATTTAATTTTTGGCTTCTCCAGTATTATTACAGTTGCCATCAGCTGGCTTATTGTTCCTTGCTAGCATAGAGAGCAAACTGCTACAGCCTTATGTCATATAATATAAGGTTTGTGTGTGTGTGTGTGTGTGTGTATTCGCAGTCTAGTGGAGATTTGCAATCTTTCTTATTTTATTTGTTTTGATCCTCCTCTTCATACTGTGTGCTATTTTTTTTTTTAATTTGCATTCTGTTCAGTGGAAGCCTGTCGGGCAAAATCTTGGGACTTTTGTAAACTTGATAAAAAAAATATGCACATGTTAATACTAATAGTAATATCAAGTGAGGAAAGGGAATTTTCCATTCGTACTTTTCACACGGCTTGTGGTGGTGTCTGTTACTTCTTCTCTGCCCAGTGGTGGACTGTTTAGGAACTCCTTCCGAAAGAAAAGGTGTAATTTAGACACAGGAAGTGGACAGGAGAGGATTCTGTTCCGTCCCGCTGGAAGCCATTGGCCCAGCTTTTCGTGTCTTGATTTATCTTTCCGCTAAAAGAGGTGGTCCCACTGGAATGAGCATTGGGTAGCCCATGGCAGATACCGGTCTCCATAGATCAAGGGTTCCCAGCCTGGGGTACATGTACCCCCAGTGGTACATTTGTACTCTTCAGGGTGTACATTGGATCTGAGAGAATTGTCAGTACTGCGCGATACATGATGTAATCTGCACTGAGATTGCACAATGTCGTGTCTTTTTTAATTTTCTTATTACCATTACTATTCTTATGCAGTCTTCACAAACAGATTTCATAATAAAATTATATCACAATATCAATTTCATTGTTTTTCTTTTGCATCCTCAGTTTTTAAGGGTCACTGTGAATGAGGAGAGTAAAGAATAGTGGTCAGAAAATGTACAGCCAGGGTGATTAATTTCGTTTATCAGCTTTCCACACCAAATAATCTCTTTAAAGATAATATAAAATGTATAAGTGGTTAGATCCTCATCCTAATTCCTCGCACCAAAATAAAAAATAAAAAAAAATTGTAAATGCTGGGGCGACCAATTTGGGCACGCACCATGAGCAGTAGAGGTTTGCGTATACATTCTGACGTATGGTTTGATACGCTTAATGGACGTAAAACTAGAATGATGTTTTAATGAGACATCTGTCCCAGGTGATTTTATCGATATAATATAGTTCAAAGTATTCTGGTGTAATTGTGCCTTTAATGCAATGCAATTTGGCATATGAATTGAACTAACTGTATTGTTGATGAGTTGTTGGATATAATGAGTTCATTTCGAAGTAAAGTGCTTATTAGAAAAATGAATGGGTGTATAGTAATTAGAATTGCTGATTAACGCAACGTTTTATATTCACTAATGCACCTTGCAATTAGGAATGCAATTTGTAGATAATAATAAGCCTTTGAGTAAACAAACAGAATGGATCTGTTGTTCACCTGTGTTATTCACTAATCAGCATATGATCAAAGGCTCGCAAGCGTAACGGAAAGACTCTCCTTATCAGAGTGATTCACTCGATATTTCTGGGTTCCTACATAAAATGAAAAGATCCGATGAAGTCAGTTGAATGAAAGTGGCTTTGCTGTGGAGATACGGCGGAAATCCCACCAACTAATGCCAGTTGTTGCTCTGGGAATAAAGGTATTGGTTGCATATTCGCCCATGGAAAGTTGGTCCGAATCAGATTATGAACTTGGCGATACGGGAACTTACTAAGAGAACTGCACGATACAATTCACTTAGTACATTGGAACGAAGAATCGGCACTAATGTTTATGAAAATAATCTCATCATTTTTATTTTGTAAATGCGACAGTGACTATGACCATGCAAAAATGAATTATCCTTTAAACTCATGGGATTTATCCTGTGTAATGCTACCTATGATGTAGGATAATGATAATTTAGTGTTAATAAAAGATCATTTTTCCACCACTTTTTGAAAATAGGGCTACACTGCTTCATGAAACCTGTATCAGTTAGTAATTTTTATTTTTCCAAAGAGTCCGGAAATTGAGGCGTCGTTATCGAGGCGCAAGATAACTTTTAATCAGTAAATAAAGAAATTACTTCGAAGCTAAAAATATTCTGTTGGAAGAGCATCTCCTCAAAAGAATATTTAAGTCCACATTTCCACAAGACTTGTTTGGCCGAAGGAAAGAATGAATAATATTACGTGATCTGTAAATGGCTTTCCTCTATAGTTCCAGTATACAACGTCATTATATCACAGTATAAAATGAACAGCAAATTATAAAAAGTTTCGATTGATTTGTATCAAGAAACGTTCACAACCTATCGTGGAGATGGCTTACGAGTTATTCAAAGCAAAAACACAATTACTAGGTACATCATAAAAGTACGCAATACTCATATCATGCAATTGGAACGTCCTACAGTGCAAAGGTCACATATGTCTGTTGCAGTATTCACGTAATTAAGTCATGAATTCCATTCGTTATCCAAGCGTTTAGGTGATGTGGTTGGAAAGTAGAGTATGATTTCATTCGTCGGTACAAGGTTTTCAATGGTGTGCCCCGTGGTTGCTATTTAATTCAAGGTTTCCAGGCCACGGAATGTTTTGGCATATTTCGTCATTATACTCTCATACTTACTGAAAGTGAAGTAAAGCAGCTATTATACAGATCGAACCCCCACCTTTAACTGTCTCATTGTTGGTTCCAACATACACTTACCGCACGTACGGGACGATTTTGGGTAAGGGCTTGCGTTGGCCTAACGCCGGCTTAATCTAAACCAGCTTGTAATTCAAAGACGTCTGTTCTTTAGTAGCTAATTGTTATTAGTCATTTTGTATTCATACTTTTAGTTTTCTGTAAAAGAAAACTATTGTGCCGGTTTTGTCTATCCTTCCGCACTTTTTCTGTCCGCCCTCAGATCTTAAAAACTACTGAGGCTAGAGAGCTGCAAATTGGTATGTTGATCATCCACCCTCCAATCATCAAACATACCAAATTGCAGCCCTCTAGCCTCATTAGTTTTTTATTTTATTTAAGGCTAAAGTTAGCCATAATCGTGCTTCTGGCAACGATGTAGGATAGGCCACCACCGGGCCTTGGTTAAAACTTCCATGGGCCGCGGGTTATACAACATTATACCGAGACCACCGTAAGATAGATCTATTTTCGGTGGCCTTGATTACACGCTGTAGTGGCTGTACAGAAAACTCGATTGCGCCGAAGAAATTTCGGCGCATTTTTTACTTGTTTTGTCTTGGTGCTAGGTGTTGGGAAGAAGCTCTTTTACTTATATACTTTTTGTTATCTTTAAGGTGATAATTGGGGGAGGAAAAGTTGATAAACGAAACTAAACTTCCTGGCTCTACAATTCTCGACTGATATTCTTGATTCTCTTTAGTTACAGTGACACAATTTTAAGAATCACAAAGAAAAGAAGAGAGAGAGCGAGAGATTGTCATCTTTGATAAAATGTCAACGGAACCTGTGTGATCTTTTTTTATTGTTTTATTTTCGAAAGCTAACTAAGGTTTTTTAAAGGCAAGAATTCTATCCTTAATTAATAGTTATGATCGATTCATATGTGTGCTAATGTTCTTTGTACAAATTAAAATGGCATTTCATCTCCAGCTATCCCGGCTGCAAATAATCACAGGGAGGGAAAAACCCTTAACGTAATTTGATGAAGTAAAAAAAACTTGTTACGATGACAAAAGGGAAAACTTCAGGACCCCGACAAAAGTTTGGGAACCATTCTATCGGATGAGGCTTCTTAGTATTCAGGAAGACGAAGGAGAAAGAACGAAGAGAAGAAAAAATAAAAGCATCTTCATGAACTTTATTGTACCGGAAACCCTTAAGAATTATTTTTTTTCGCAGTCGAATAGAATTTTATCCTTTTCTATTGTTGAACTTTCTAAGAGCTAACTAACTAGACGGATCTCGCCCCGGCAGCTGGAAGCGAGATAAAAAAAAGGGAGAGAGAGAGAGAGAGGGAGAGTAAGAAGGAAATTGCTCCAAATAGCGAACTAACTCGATTTGAAGTAAATGGTGCTAATCTTTTTCTTGTGAAGCTTTTCTTCCGTCATACTTCGCTTCACTTCCTTTTCAATTTGTTCTACGACTTGGCAACAACTCGAGCTGAGTTCCAGCAGAGCGGGAAAATTATTAAAAAAAAATTCGTTGGTTAGACTTGCTTATTTTACTTGTTATTTTAGTGATTAGATACAGGTGCGCAAAGATTTGCTTCATTTTAGAACAATAATAAAAAGTTGAATAATTTTTGTTGGAGTTTTGCAGCTTAGAAGTTTTGTATTGTGACTGAGTAATAAAGTGCGTTGTCATCTTCAAACACGTTTTTGCGGAGAATAGTAAAGATTAAGATGCTCTTTGCCTGTTTGTAATTCACGCTATACCTCCGTTCACCATTGTATAAGAAACCTACTAGGTTAAATTTTACAAAGCGCATCGATAACTTACGAGTATTGTAAACAGAATCGAGTTAAAACTAGAGATTGCATTATTCTAAATGTTATGCCTACCACATAGAAAGCAAAGGTTGGTAAAGGCTATCATTATTGCATACAAAATGTATTTCACTCCGTTACTGCCTTACTGTCTGTCGAAACTTTTGGTGGAAGCATTTACTCCTTTTCTTTTTCACGTTGTTAATTTTAAGCTGAATTTTCCAAGATCTGAAGCTTTCGATTCTGTTCTTTTGATAGACTAAGCATTTGTGTTGAGCAACTTGAATCGAAATTTCTGTGCTCTAATACGTTTTTAGAACCTTTAGCTTTTGGAAGTTAATTAAAGTTTCTTACCGTTGCTTTGATGTGTCCCGAGATTTTCATTAAACTTCCAGTGTGCTTCTGATTAAAGTTCGCAAATCACCGAAGAATACCAAGCGCTTATATACGGAAATTAAGCTCTAGTTTTTGGAATTTATTATTATCATTATTATTATTATATTATTCAGAGGATGAAACCTATCTATATGAAACAAGCCCACAAGGGCCATTGACCTAAAATTCAAGCTTCCGAGGAGTATGGTGTTCATTAAGAAGAAGTAAGAGGAGGTAAAGGGAAATACATAAAGGAGAGATCCCACTTATTAAAAAAGAAAAAATAAATCAATAAATAGATGTATTAAGATGCATTGAATATATTAAAATGCAGGAAGAATAGTATTAGGGAAGTAATGCATTGCATCTTCGCTTGAACTCTGAAGCTCCAATTGCACACCATCCTCTGAAGGGAGGCTGTTCCACAGTCCAACGATATGAGGAATAAAGGACCTCTGGAACTGAGAAATTCGACAGCGAAGCATATTTGCTACTTATTGGTGATACTGTCCCTTGAATCTGGTTGCTCTCGGCAGGAAGCTGCATATTGGTGATACTATCCCTTGAATCTGGTTGCTCTCGGCAGGAAGCTGCATATTGGTGATACTATCCCTTGAATCTGGTTGCTCTCGGCAGGAAGCTGCATATTGGTGATCTATCCCTTGAATCTGGTTGCTCTCGGCAGGAAGCTGCATATTGGTGATACTGTCCCTTGAATCTGGTTGCTCTGGGCATGCATATTGGTGATACTATCCCTTGAATCTGGTTGCTCTCGGCAGGAAGCTGCATATTGGTGATACTGTCCCTTGAATCTGGTTGCTCTGGGCAGGAAGCTGCATATTGATACTATCCCTGAATCTGGTTGCTCTCGGCAAAGCTGCATATTGGTTCTATCCCTTGAATCTGGTTGCTCTCGGCAGAAAGCTGCATATTGGTGATACTATCCCTGAATCTGGTTGCTCTCGGCAGGAAGCTGCATATTGGTGATACTATCCCTAAATCTGGTTGCTCTCGGCAGGAAGCTGCATATTGGATACTATCCCTTGAATCTGGTTGCTCTCGGCAGGAAGCTGCATATTGCGATTCTATCCCTTGAATCTGGTTGCTCTCGGCAGGAAGCTGCATATTGGTGATACTGTCCCTTGAATCTGGTTGCTCTCGGCAGGAAGCTGCATATTGGTGATACTATCCCTTGAATCTGGTTGCTCGGCAGGAAGCACTGTCCCTTGAATCTGGTTGCTCTCGGCAGGAAGCTGCATATTGGTGATACTATCCCTTGAATCTGGTTGCTCTCGGCAGGAAGCTGCATATTGGTGATACTATCCCTTGAATCTGGTTGCTCTCGGCAGGAAGCTGCATATTGGTGATACTATCCCTTGAATCTGGTTGCTCTCGGCAGGAAGCTGCATATTGCGATACTATCCCAAATCTGGTTGCTCGGCAGGAAGCTGCATATTGGTGATACTGTCCCTTGAATCTGGTTGCTCTCGGCAGGGAAGCTGCATATTGCGATACTATCCCTGAATCTGGTTGCTCTCGGCAGGAAGCTGCATATTGGTGATACTATCCCTTGAATCTGGTTGCTCTCGGCAGGAAGCTGCATATTGGTGATACTATCCCTTGAATCTGGTTGCTCTCGGCAGGAAGCTGCATATTGGTGATACTATCCCTTGAATCTGGTTGCTCTGGACAGGAAGCTGCATATTGGTGATACTATCCCTTGAATCTGGTTGCTCTCGGCAGGAAGCTGCATATTGGATACTATCCCTTGAATCTGGTTGCTCTCGGCAGGAAGCTGCATATGTGATTCTATCCAGCGAATCTGGTTGCTCTCGGCAGGAAGCTGCATATTGGTGATACTGTCCCTTGAATCTGGTTGCCTCGGCAGAATATTGGTGATACTATCCCTGAATCTGGTTGCTCTCGGCAGGAAGCTGCATATTGCTGATACTATCCCTTGAATCTGGTTGCTCTGGGCAGGAAGCTGCATATTGGTGATTGCTGATGCTATCCATTGAATCTGGTTGCTCTCGGCAGGAAGCTGCATATTGGTAATACTATCCCTTGAATCTGGTTGCTCTCGGCAGGAAGCTGCATATTGGTGATACTATCCAGCGAATCTGGTTGCTCTCGGCATAAAAAAAAAGAATTGAAAATATGCAAGGGCTGGTGTTAGAGGCTGATGCGGTGTTTTTTGGTGATGTCGGAGAGAAGATACAGAAACTGGTGAGAGATTAAAAACAAAATACGATTAATATAAAATCGAAGAGAATTCCCCAACGTCTGGTGAAGGATTCTGAAAGGTCGAAGGGAAATTGCAGTGGCTGGAATTGAGAGTAAAAGTGTTTGTAGGATCGATGTGAAGTTGCAGAAACTGGTGAGATTGGTATTAAGTAATCTTAAGGGTACTGCACAATTCACATCATATAAATATATAAATATGTTATACAACTCATGTTACGATTATGCGTAGTTAAAATAGAATCCATTCATCATGACGCACTACTCTGACATATTACTAAAAATAAGAAAGTTTTCATTTTTTCTGTACTTTTAATGAAAGGTACCGGTTACGTGCTTTTCGTTCAGAAAGTGTCACGAAGTGATAAAGTTTGTTGATTGTAATGCACATGTGATTGCTCATGTCATAAACACAAAATGGCTCTTGGTATGAAATCGGCGGTGTATCATTTTTCAGGCTCAACATTTTCCTTCCCCATTTTCATTTTCATATGAAATGAGAAAGATGCCGGTAAGAGAGAAATGGTTTTCCTGAAGAAAGCGAAGCGGAATTATGAGTCATCATTAGAAATGGAGGCCATAATAGATTCGCTCCCTTTCTTCTTTTCATCTGGTCATTACTGTGTGTGTGTGTGTGTGTGTGTGTGTGTGTGTGTGTGTGTGTGTGTGTGTGTGTGTGTGTGTGTGGGCGCGCGCTTCTGCATGATGATACACTTAAACTTTGCTAATACCTTTCATTATTGATATTTTTTTTTTTTTAGATAATCATGCGGAGATGAGAACCCGTCCATTGGTAGCTGAAAAAGTCTACCAAATATTTAAACAGTTTTTGGATATCGAATGAGATTTTATTGAATTAATAAGTAATTATAGGTGTGTGCAATACTTACCGAGTTCCATTGTACCCTACCTCTTGAAGATACGCCCTTTGAATCTGACAGTCATATTAGAATTTCTGTAAAATAATGTTACGGAAAGTGAGATGAGAATTAATCTGGGGAAAATGTCAAAGATTCTATGAATTCCCAACCAATGTCTACGGCACTATTCACTTGGCATCTCTAAGGTTAGGTTGAATGTTACAACATTGTAAAGTAATCTTTCATCTTTCCTCTGGATGGCATGTAGATAGCACGTCCAGCACCTGGCGCAGATAATAAAAAATGAATTTGATACCAGAAATTGAAAAATGATATTCTTCGCTTTTACGTAATTGGCATTATGTTGCCTTGAAGGTGTTATTAAAATTTATTGCTATAAAGAGGACCGAGCGAAACGCTAATTTTCGGGATAGATTCAATTTGAATTTGATGTAATAATAATAGCAGCGAGTGACATTTGAAGGCTATGTAATTTTAACTAAAGTGACCTTTTTATTTAACATTATTTCCAAATCAGGTCGGGACATCATTTTGCCGATGCGAGTCTGTATATTATTGGTACTTTCACAGAAGAGAAGCTTTAATTCGTGTCAGTCACCCATACATGCTTTGATTTTAAGCCATTTCTCTTCAGATTAGATTCCTTCACGTGTCTGGAAGGAAGCTTTAGTTAATGAATTTGGTTCCTTGTCATCAAAGGGGAATTGCTTTGCTGTGGTATGAGAGCATTGACTTTTAATCGACTTTTAATCCTACGGCCGGAGTTCGAAACCCAGCAAGGCTCACTGAAACTACAACGATGACGGCCCCGCTTCAAGCGTATGCTGAAGATGAGACGAGACAAAATTACAGTATGCTTGTTTCTGTGTTTATTTACACCTGTGTATATGCCTTGTTTGGTTTTATAACGTTTTGTTATAGTCCTGTCTTTTACCCGTATATAATTCTCTGAGGAAAGTGCTGGCTGTTGTGCATTTTATTTAAACTACGAAAACCTTGGCACAAAAATTAATTATACCATATGCTCATAAGAAAATTTAACCTATACTCCAAATGACTCCCAAAGTGCAGAAAAAGTGCAACTGGGTGTAATAATCTTTCAAAGACCTCTTAAACTCTTTAGTGGGGCAAGGTCCGCCATGTCCCAGAAAGTATGAAACGAATCTTGACGGAAACGGGAAAGAGGAATGGCTTCTACTTGCGCTCACGTTATGAAGGGCCGTCTTTAGCATCTGCTGAGCTTGTCATGGAGACGCAGTCTTTATTAAAGGGAATGATAAATGTTTAGGCCTCATTCGCGTTGACGTAATTGAAATTTCAACGCATGCATCACTATTATTTTATGGAAGAAGCTTGTGCCTTTGACATAGTAAATTCAGCTGTTATATAATATAAAAGTAGATTTCTTTATTCCTTTACTGTCTGCATTAACGGGGATTGGATGTGCTTGCAGTTTTGTTGTTTTTTAATACAATGCTCTCGATTAAAAACAGGAAATAGTTGCTCTGTTTAAGGTCAAGCAGTTTAAACCACCTGCTTTTCTTACCGAATTGCTCGAGCGTTAAATGTTGAGATAGTACCCAAATCGATTGATGATAAAATCCACTTGATTTCACGCTTGTTTTCAAGTACTACTAGAAAATTAATTTGCACATAGTAAAACATTTTAAAGAATGCACTTTGATATTTCGTATTTTTATATCATTTCATATTTATGAAATAAACTTTCATGTATGAATGTTGTTGGTTGATTTGAAGTTACTTACTTTTTTGGAAAATTAATTTAACGCAAATTGATGATTTTACGTGACTCTGTGGGTAAGGATTATTAGTCATGCAATTTTATTTCCGTACTTCAGATAATTAATTAATTTTAGATGTTAGAGACGCTTTATAGATATGCCTCTTTTTGTGTGGGATCTCATTCCTTCATTCTGTTCCTCATAATTATTGGCCATGTAGTTGTATTATACATATATATATATATATATATATATATATAGCTTTGACGAGTATGTTGATTTTAGATGGTACATAGAATTTGTAAGCAGGATCATTTTAAGGTATTTTAAGATGAATGACAACTTCCAACTAACTAAAAAAAAAAAAAAAAAAAAAACTTCGTATGATCGTCACTTATGGAGGAAGCTCCTTTCGGGCATCGAAAAAGACATTTTTAAACAAATTAAATTCCACTATATTAGATTTAGCGGTGTCTAGGAAATATTTACTTTTTCGGTACATATCTTATTTTGCTCTTTACCTTTTCGTTAGTGAATCATCGATCACTCGTCACGGTACATAAAGTAAGTTTGATGACCATAGTCATTGCGACACCAGATCACATAGATTAACTGGTGGGTTCATACGAAGTGTGTCTGGGTATTCTTACGAATATATTTTCGCGTGGCTTTTAAAGCCGTTGCGTTTTCTTTTTTCTTGCGCTTCCTCTTCAGTTATTCCCTCCTATGTTTTCCCCATGCCATGGCTACTTGCCTCACGGGCTAAAATACTGGATGATAATTCTTGTGAGCTTTTCCTTCCGGAGCTTTTTCCTCAAGGCGTTGTTTATTTTCCCTGATGAGATTTATGATGCTCTTCATTTTGTGTGTGTGAGAGTTTACACTTGAAAATTAATTTCCACTACTTTTTTTCTTTTCTTATTTTACGAATCTTTTACCTATTGTTTAGATTACCGGCTAAAATTCGGCTATTGTCGACTTCACTAGTGTCCTTAGGTTTTTCGTTTGTGAGCCTCGCTTTCCAAATTAAAAGCTGCACATTTGGGGATGCGCACGAGAAAAATGATTTCACTCCGATGTTTGTATTCTTCCATTGACGTCCAGATCTCGCTAATGAATAAGCTTCGGCCTCCAAAAAGAGAGGATAATAGTTGAAAATCGGCAATGTTTATCTGCAGCGGCAAATATGACTTGCTTTTTTTAGCGGCACACTGGTTTGGATGTTTTCCCACAACGTATTTACTCTTCTGCTTCATTCGCTTTTTTAGGAAGTCACTTTTTCGAGTTAAGGCTTTGTTGTGATGGTAGGTCTGTTTGTTTTCCTAATTGACGGGGGTCGACATCATTCAGATGTTTTGTATCATTAACATATAAGGTTATTTTGTGGATTGTGCTACGCCAATTAATCAGAATTTTCAGATTTATTAGTGTGAATTATGTTGCGTTTACACTATATATTTGGTGACCATAGTCATTCTTACGTCAGATTACGTTAATCAATCTGTCAGTCTTTGCCAGTTCACGAGTTCATTGCCTCGTAATGTAGACACTTCAACAGCCTGTCTTTTCATGACATAGGCTCTGCAATCTGCGTGGTTTGTCGGAAAATCTTGTTCATCAAGTAAAATGTCTAGCCACCTCTCGTGGCCTCCTGTTTCAGATTTCTGTTACTTGATTAGTTGGTTTGTTAATCTAAACTGGCCTTATGGCAGCACGGGCTCTTCCCTTAAGTACAGTAAGGTGTAAAAGAGAATTGAAGGGCTGATTATTCCTATCCAGCAGAGACCTGAACTGTTAGGTACTATTGGTCCTTGTCTGAACATGTAGTAAATAACAGTACCACTCGTCTTTGGCAATTTTTTTCCTCTGAGCTTTTGGAGAATGGGCTATTGATTTTAGGTTCCACTTTGCCTCTACAGTTCATATTCAGTGTTGAATTTTCATACACTTTCTGCAGACTTCGCTCAAGTGAGAAACATTTTGTCTGGATTTCGTAGGAATGTTTCGAGTGCTGACATTTAATCACTTAATTATATCAAGTCCGGTAAAGATATTTCTTCAGCTGTTTCTTTAATATGCTGTTACTTTTTGTTCATTAGGTTTACCCTCAGTAGGTTAATTGTCTTTACCGTTGTACGTACTGTAGTTTTTAATTCGTTCTACGCTGTAAGTGCTATTTTTACTTACGTTTTATTACAAGCCTTCAAAGCCCTTCGGTCCCCGTCACAAGTAAAATATCTCAACATAAGGATTTCACTACGTTCTCTCCTTATTCTGAAACGTTTCACTTCCATCTTTGTCCTCACCTTATTCTGAAAGGTTTTACTCCATCTTTTCAGTCAGTTAGGACCTAATTAATGACGAGAAACAAAACCTTTTGCTTACTGCTGATTGCGCCTCTTAGCGGTCGCGTTTCTGAACCCATGTAGTCTTCATTCTGAGACGTGTTTTATAGATACAAGGGGACCCTGCTTTCTTTTGTTGCCAAATATTCGGCCTAATGCTAAATTATGGGTGGTCAATTTAGACATTCTCTTGGGTCGGAAACGGTGAAGGACGAGAGAAGATTGAATAAGGAGAGTTAATCAGGAAAAAAGGGAAAAATAAGAAAAAATAAAGTAAAAAAAAAAGCTAATAAGAGTGAGTAGTGAAATACATGCGACAAGGACAATTACAGACAAACTTGCCATTTGTTAAAGTAAAAGTAAGGGTGAAGCTCCTTCCTGTGAACTTGATTTTGATTTTTAAAGGAACATTGAATGGATGGTAACATCTAACATTTCCTTCGAAAAATCAGACGTATTTCACCTCTTTGTGTGTGCAAGAAGTCTTGCATGGAAGGACCATATTTTTCAAGTGTCGAAGTTGCGTCGATTGTAAAGCTGCATCAGTATTTCGTGGGTCTTGTTGATTTTTACGATGACGGGATATTGAATGTAGCTTCGAGTGGAATGGGTTTAAGAGGGACGCTTTTGACGTTCATAATGATGTCGAAATCAAATTTTGTTCTTATTTATCGAGTCTGGAGATATTTTCACATAGGAACCCCACCTTAGAAACGACTTTTCAGAAATCCTCAATGAGGATGAGGGAAAAGCAGAGAGGGAGAGAGAGGAGGAGAGACAGAAGAAATATCGCGGGAGGAGAGGAGAGGAGAGGAGAGGGAGAAAAGAGAGAAATAGTTTTGGGTCTTTGGCAAATTGGATTTTTATTATTCATAACTCAGGCGTTGTGATACGCCGCTTCCATTCATCTCGCGGACTCTTTCTTGCACTGATTCTTTGCTTGGTCTGACATACTCTCTATTGCATTGTTTTCGTTCCATTCTCCTATTCATTCCGGCTGGAGATTGTTTTCTTGAAATTTGTCATGCCTTTTTAACACGCGTTTGTTTCTGTATCACACGTGCTGTATACTGAACCGTTAGTCTCTTGATGAAACTATGTCATCTGATTGGAGATGTATGAATACCTTTGCTTTTCGCGAGCACCACTTATTTTGCCCTGGACGCTTTATTGATTCGTTATCGTTAGAATTTATTTCAGCTCGAGAATATAATATATATATATATATATATATATATATATATATATATATATATATATATATATATATATATATATATATATATATATATATATATATATATATATATATATATATATATATATATATATATATATATATATATATATTATTTAATACACACTTAATTATGAGGACTTTCGGAATAAATGAACGCGAGCGTTCGGAGTAGTTCAAACTCACTTGCTTTTGTAAGAGGTTAAAAACAGAAGGCATTCATGCCCATTCTCTCTCTCTCTCTCTCTCTCTCTCTCTCTCTCTCTCTCTCTCTCTCTCTCTCTCTCTCTCTCTCTCTCTCATGTTAATTGAATTACTGATTTCTTATATTGTTAATCAAGTTGCTCAAATACTGGCACCTAATTAGAATGCCTTAATTGCCGACTTTACTA
Organism: Macrobrachium rosenbergii; assembly: GCF_040412425.1. Lineage (NCBI taxonomy): Eukaryota > Metazoa > Arthropoda > Malacostraca > Decapoda > Palaemonidae > Macrobrachium > Macrobrachium rosenbergii. The sequence continues at coordinate 35,302,480 of NC_089795.1, forward strand.
AGTGCATTATTTGCTCCCGATGATAATGTGATTTTCAGTTTTTTTTTTTTTTTTTTTTGGTGATAGATATACGATACTGAGGCATTTTTCCTGACTCCGAAGGGAATATTAGTCATTCATTCTATTATTTTTCCTTCCTGTCAGTCAAGTCACTCGCATTTAAAATGAAGTTGCTGAAATTAAAAGAATTTTCATGAACCCCAAAAGCTCTGCTTTTACAAGCTAATTTCCCTGAGAGACAGCTTTTCAAGTACGGCCATGTTTTATTTTTAGTATTCAGTGTATTTAATACACACGAATACACATGCAAACATATACATACACGCGCGCGCACGCAAACACATATCTATATTTCGACCATTGTGCCATTCATGGTGCCAGGCCTTTATCTCATTTTTTACCCTGTTTACATTTATATTATAAATCTAAGCTTCAGTGGAATGTTTTTCCTGATTAATTACACATTAATTTCCAGTAAGATCCTGAAATCCAAGATTCCTGGGGAGATTCATTTTTCCGTAATGATCCCAGATGTCTCTAATCATCTCACCATCAACTCCAGAAAAAAATAGATATACGTCTCGTTATCAAAGCGTTGCAGGTTCATTTTTCTCCTTTCTGTGATGAAAGATTATATCGTTTTGTTTCCGGTCTCCTGTTCGTGTACGTTCGGACCTTCACTGAATATTTTATTTGGGCCTGAAATTAATAGTAAATTAAAATACCTTTGAAATAGCCAATTAAATGTGACGGTTTCGGAGGAGAATACTGGGACAGAATTAACTTTCATAAATCCCAAGTATTTGGATTGCGAAAGAGAGGGAAATGATTTCGTCATGTACTCGGAAAATAAGCGGCAAAAAAGGATCAAATAAAGAGTTTTGTATCTTCAGTGAAAATAAAATTAATTGAATAGCATGTCTTGTCTTCGTACCTGAGAGAGAGAGAGAGAGAGAGAGAGAGAGAGAGAGAGAGAGAGAGAGAGAGAGAGGTAAACCACTGAACAAAAAATACCGGAAAATGACAAGTTCGCAGGTTTAAAGGAAATCAAGATAAACATGTATATTAAAAACTTTCATGTTGTGTTGTTCGTGCAGTCATAAATGTTTTAGTGTGCGAAAGGTGCATTTTGTTTTGTTTCATGTTGTCCCTGGCTAATCACGGATCATATATGTTTCTGTTTGTGTTTGAGAGAGAGAGAGAGACTGAGACTGAGGGGGTGCGCCCGCGCGGGCTCTTATTTATTCCCCCGATTGGCTCAGCGGTCTGTCTGTGGGAAACCAAATAGTCTCTCCATTTGTGGTATAACATTGGTCTCGCTCGCTTCTCATGCAGGTTAATGGTTCTTGGGATAATATAGCGTTCTCATGCAGGTTAGAGAGAGAGAGAGAGAGAGAGAAAGCGAGAGTTAGTTTATGTGATGTGGGACCTGCGAGTTGGGGTCTTTTGTTATGATTGCCGCCCCCGGTATTTGCGCTTTACCTCCATTGTTTGTTTGTTGCTGATACTCATTATTTTGCTTTATCTTTGGCTCCAGGAATCCCGAACACTCGTTGTCCCCCGCGATTGGAATGCGTTTTCTCTTTTTGACGCCTTTCTTTCGATTGATAAATTGTTTTTAAAATACTGTTACATTTGGCCGCATTTCTTGTAGCTGGTGGTCCATGGTGCAATATGATTGTTCATCTTACGAGTTTTATAACGTGTTTATATAGTTAGAGTTAAAAATATCACTAGAGTATTATAATGTGTTTATATAGTTAGAGTTAAAAAATCACTGAGAGAATTTCGTTGCGTTCTCGTGAAATCTATTGTTTACGATTGGAACGATCCGTTTATCGAGATCTTCCACCCAAGGTCCATAATTATATAGGACCTTGTTTCTACCTGCTGTGAAGATAATGAGTATACACCATCCTCATCTTCCGATGTATAATGGACAATATGTTTAGGCTGTCCGTTCTTTTGATCCCCAGCGAACATATCCCCTGTGGAGTGGTTGACAATTGCTTGTCGCGCGTCGTCTGATTTACTTTTGGAAGTAAATGAGATTATTATGTAGTAATTTTTGTTGTACATTTTTCGATGTTGACAGCAGACAGATTGAATCTGCTAATAGGAATCTTGTGTTATATGCGTGTTTTTGCTTTAATTCTAACTATACGCAATCCCATTTCGCATATTTCATTAAATTTTCTTCTTAGCAACTCAGTATTTGGAAGTTAACATAAATTATTGCTTGTAGCTTTCTCGTTGAAATTGGTGATTTACAGTGATGATAACCTTACTTAAATATTGTGTGTGTGTGTGTGTGTGTGTGTGTGTGTGTGTATATACTGTATGTATGTGCGTGCGCGCTCACGTTTTCTTACTATTCAAGCATAAAAGAGATATAGAGATAACTCTATTATAGCACTACTAGTAAATCCAGCTGCTGCTGATGCTATATTTATTTTTAAGAATTAGAAATCGCTTAATTCAATTATTGAGACAGTCTCTCCCTCTCCACTTTAATGAATTCTGCAGATTGTTTCACTTTCCTCCAAGTCTATTATTACCCGGCCTGCGTTCCTTTCTCAATACCCGCCGTTTTCTCTAACCAATAAATCTAGCCTTTCCGTCCCACCTCATAATTGGAGAACCCCTACAGGATGAGTGGCAGCCAATAATGCTCCAACTCTTCCTTGAAAATAGACATTCTTAGAAGGCATTTGGTGGAGGCCCCGCCGAGAACGTAGATCTTCCAATATGCGCTTCATTATAATTATTAGGTAGCCACCCCTGACTTCTTCATGGCTGTCACTCTTGTGATAGATTAGGTATGGATTCCTGTATCCCTTTAATAGATGTGGAAAATATACTAGTTTCATGGTTTTTCGTGTCCAGTGATTATCCTGTCCAGTTTTTGCGGCATCATAGCCCATCATGATTGATCAACAGTTCGCTCCACCATCGACCTTTTAGTGATTTGTCATCATGTTTAAAAGAGGATACTCATCCGTCATTTAGGGCGGTTCAGCTTGAGAAATGTGTTATGTGACTTGGGCAATACGAATTAACAGTTACAGCGTAATTTTGAATATTTCATATGAAATTAGGCAAGCTTGACGAGAGATTTTCCATTTCATATTTGACTATAATTTGTGAAAATAGTTCGTGGGAAATACGTTTTTCAAGTGGGAAATATTTCAAAAGAAAATGTGAAGACGTGTAGGAGAAGTTATACAGGTAAGCGTAGGTGAAAGGATGAATTAAGGCAGTTTGAGATGGTGTTGTCGTGTGGAAAGATCAGATGACAGGCTGGATATAGCAAATTAATAAATCGGAAGTGTTAATGTGGAAGGAGGAGATGGACGTTAAAAGTGCTGAATAGACGGCTTGGAAGTGACACTTGAGAGGAAGGACCGTAATATCCAGGAATAGCGAGAGCTCTTGCAGGATAGAAACGAACGAATCAGTGTATGAAATTTTCCACACAGAAGGTTCATCCACGTTTCGGCTGTTAAAGTATGAATGTGACCATGATCATTATATGTTGTTTCTATGGAGCCCTTCCTGCTATGGAAGCTGTTTAATTGAAGAAATATATACTGTATACAGGCATATTTTTATATTTGTCGGTGCGTGTTATTACAAATATAATATAATATACATATTTGTAATCACATATGTATATTTCAACAGAATCTTTCATGCAAGGTTTTCGAGTTAACAATTAGTGGGCCTGTAAAGAAAGAGAACTACTGTTACACCAAAGATTAAAACCAAAAATCGAAGAAAATTAGATTCCGTCCAGGTTATGTCTCCCAATCAGGATGAAATATGATTATGTGGTCTTCCCTCTTTGCCACCCTGTCAATTTCTTTTTAGGGACGTGATCGTTTCAACATTGTCTTCATTTTTTACTTTAGTCTTTTACTTTGAGGATACCTCTGATGATGTTCTGTTGTATTGCGTAAGTATGATTTCTGGTAGGGTCTGTAGGCTTTGAAACACAAAAGCTTTCCATGAAAATTAGACTAGAAAGTGCACACAAAAGAGAACTAGTCAAAAACGAAATGTTCTATTTGGTCTTGTCTTTTGACAAGTATTGCTGAAGGGTGGATTGTTCTGAGGTACGAGAAAATCTCAAGTCAGCAAAATTTCAGTTTTTCAGTTTGACCTGAATATTGATATTTTGTGGCTATAGATACTAAAATTCTGAACTTTTTCGGCTTTTCAAAATGATCTCGAGAACCGTAATGCTCCAGTTGACAGGCAAAAGGAGGAATGCCAATAGTGAACATTTAAGGAGGAATGTTATAAATCTAAAATATTGCATTAGAAAAAAAATTATTTTCTTTGTTGGAAAAACAGGGTTACTTGACACAACAAATATTATCGTTGATTATTTAATTTTGGGTCATTTTAGCAGCTGTTTAGCAGACATTCTGAAGAGTAATTCTTCTCCCATTGACTTGACAACATTCTTTTCTTTACTGTGAGAAGTGAAGAAGTCTTCATGTCATATCTTTGGAAAGTTTTACGTAGGTGGAAAATCCGAGTATCCTTTGAAATAATAGGACTGGATCTTGTAATGTCAAGTAATGTGTATAAAACTCAAGAGGGAAACCGCTGTTTCCGTTAAATGTACACCGGTCTGTGATGAACGTTTTGTGGCATTGTCAAGAACTTAGAAATGAGAAATTTGCTGTTATCTTTTGTCTGATTTATAAATACGATCGGTCATTCAAGAACAGAAATAAATTAATTTTAGAAGTATGTTCCAGACAGCCTGCAAAACAAGATAACAAGATTATCAGAAAATGGCGTAAAGATGGAGGACATCTCAAAAAAAGTGTTACGAATAAAACAGCGACAGCATTTGCTTGCCAACCTTCTAGTGGCTAATCAAGAGAAAAGGTGTTTTCGCTTTGGGATTTTGTTTAGCGCAAAGTTCAGTTATTTAAATATGGAAGTCGCGTTTAACGTTGGAATACAATTTGCCAAGTTTGGTTGAAATTGTTCAATACATTTCAGAGTTATGCTGGAAACACACACACACTTACATACAACCATTTATATATATACACATATATATATAATATATATATATATATATATATATATATATATATATATATATATAAATGTGTGTGTGTTTGAAGCTCTGTTTTTCCATTTTATAAAGTTTATCCATTACTTAATTTTTCGATCACCATGTGGCAGAAGAATTTTATATTTGAGTCGTTTTCTTCAGTTCAAAAGCTTCTTAATGACGTTATTAATGTCGGTAACCAAAATTGTAC
>NC_089795.1:35312767-35335267 GCF_040412425.1 Macrobrachium rosenbergii
CGATGATGAACGGAATGGAGTTGGCCTCTATGAATATTCTGTTCAATTCTTCTTTGTTTATGGTAAATATGCCTGTGATAAACTTGGACATAAAGTTACCATTACGATCACATCGAACGCCCATAATCATTTCGTGGGCGGAGAAGCAGGAAAATGCATAACATTGTAAATTATAAAAAGACCCTTTAGCATCACGAGTTATTGGGAATTTTTTTCGAAGGGAAATACAGTAAATTTGAGCATGTTCTGAATATTTGGTTCGATTAATGTTCTGTCGGCGAGCGTTGCATTATAATAGATCCATAGAGAAGTTTCATCCAATTTAAATTTGTGGATAGTTTATGTTTTTACTACTGGTGGTCCGTATAGAGAAGAGTTTATTTTGTATGCGTCGTATAGATAACAACCAAGAAAAGTCCAGATAAATTCATTCAGTTATTGGTTATTTTTCGCAGCTGGTTGGGTAACTTTCAACTGATCTTCACTATCTTTGACGAATGTTTCGCTTTAGAGCAGTGGTTCTCAATTTTTTTGGTATAGTAACCTCTGGCAGTGGTGTGATGGATCACCGTTACCAGTACCCCATTCTTCTTCACTTATGTTTCACTCGCTTAGATCACAAAGACTCTTCATAGCATTCTTATTTTCTTTAAGGATTGAAGAAAACGAATGTTGGGGGTATAACGTGCATAATTATGATAAAAATTAATTATTTACTTCTGTATTGTTTATTTATTTATTTATTCGTTTATTTCTTATTATTATTAATACATTTACTGAAGTTTACTCCAAGGAACTATTACTTTTAGAAAGTACCTCGTTAGCCCCCCTGAAACGACTTCATTAGCCCCACGAGGGTAATTAACCCCAGTTTGAGAACCACTCCTTTAGAGGATAAGTTTTTTTTTGTGTGTGTGTGTGTGTGTCTGGACTTAAGAATAGTGGTTACACTTCTTGAATTAGAGCCGATCATTGTCTATATTTTCAGAAAAATTATAGTTTTTCCATTACCAGCGCTCGTTACTTTATGTAAGAATGACACTAATAACATGACATGAGCGGATGAAGAGCGATAAAGAAATATAGGTAAGGAAGACCTTGAATCCACCGTTTCCTCCGGATTATTGCTATGGCTTCCCCTAAACAAGATCTACCGAGGACTTTCTTTCCTGTATCATGCTCGACCATTCTTCCTTTGCAACATGGGAGAATTTTTTCGCTGTCACTCGTGTTACCTAAAGTCGCCGTCTCGCATTAGGCTCCAACAGCATTCAGACTCGTGCGCGGCATTTTTATCTGACCTATTTACAGCTTTGCTATTGCTGAGGCAGCATCTGCCCCCTTCCGTATGTCAAATGATGTCAAGGATATTCTCTCTCTCTCTCTCTCTCTCTCTCTCTCTCTCTCTCTCTCTCTCTCTCTCTCTCTCTCTCCATTCTGCTTCACCTTTGTTTCTATCTAAGTCTAACGGATTTCGAAGTATAACATTCCGTGAAATTCGTAATTTATTTTGGCGTTTCATGAGGTTGCAGAGCTAACAGTTCAACACGTTGCATATTGAAGTGAGTCTCGTGTCAGTCTTCTTTAAGAAACGCCTCCACTGGGTTTACGTAACAGATTTTCTAGTAACAAGTAATGGTTTCAGTAACGTTGGTGACTCAGTTGCATAGTCAGGTTTGAATCAAACACAATCCGAAAACCCTATAAACAGATTGTTTCATAGCTACGAGATGAAAGTAAACAAAGCATGAAATGAGTGGCAGCCATAAAAATTTATGGGCGTTTACCCTGCCATTCGTTTAACAGTTTCAAACAAAGTAAATCTCACGACCAGATGCTCTTCATCCAATTAGTGAAAGCCTATTTTTAAACATCAATACAAGCCCAGTATGACGAGAGGAACTTGACTCATTTACAAATGATTGTCGATACGACTGGCAGCTAAATGTCATTTTCATCCTTAAACCTTGTGTGGACATATCTTTATTATTTTCATTGTGTTACATCTCATACAGCTTCTGGCTTCAGAATACAACTTTAGAATTTTGAGGTTGAACCCCTCAGATCAGTCAGTTATTTTTAATTTTTCTCTATTTTTTTTTAACTTTTTGTCAAGTCAGTCAGCCAATTGGTTACAAACTGTTCGAGTTGTCAGTACATAAAAAGCTCTTAAATATAATAAGTCGTCCCATGATTAAGGGTAATGAATCTTCCACTGCATACTTCGTGTGTGTTTCTACCTTTTGTGCTAATAAAGTTGAAAGAGGTCGCTGAAATTCATGCTTACTAGTTACTGAATTTATTCGTCTGGCTTGTCGGTGAAACTGTATTAGCCTTCATCTGTGAGGATGAAACTAATAAATTTCTTATTGTCGACAAAAATTATTGGAGCTCTCATGTTAACAAAGGAATGGTAATAAGTTTCGTTTTATCGAGGAGATTTGAATACCCTTCATAATTACACCCCTTGTACTCCCAAGGCACTTAATATCGGCGGGAAACGTGATCTTCTTCTTTGCGCCTGCTTTCAGAATATAATTCATTTGCATTCAGGGAAGACTTGTATGCTCTTCACCTTGAACCTCTCCACCGGGGAATCACCGAAGTCTTAAAAGAGTTACAAGGTTCAGGGACAACACGCGTAATATTTGACGCGACTTCGAAGTCTACACGCGTTTCTTTGTAAAGGGAACCACAGACGAGGGTGTAGTAAAAAGGACCAAATATCACGCTTTTGAATTTCTTGTATGCCGTGGAAACACTACGAAAACAGCTTGACCGTCAGTTATTTTCTTTCGTATTTTTTCTCATACGTTTACATATCAGTATATATACAGTATATATATATGTATATATAGCAGTATATATATATATATATATATATATATATATATATATATATATATATATATATATATATATATATATATATAATATATATATATATATAGATATATTATATATATATATATATATATATATATATATATATTAATTTTATATATATGCAAATTGATGTTTAGCTATTAATTTTGTATATGATTGTTTCATATCTAAATCACCAATTCCTATTCCTTATTTCTTTATCAGGATTCTGTTCACCTACGTTTTTTTCCTCCAGTTCATCAACAACCTTCTCCGGTGCACTTCTGTTATTCGTACATTTGGTGATGATTCACACTTTTATGGCGCTTCCTCCTTCACTCACTTCTTCGTCATCCTCTGTGACTTTCGCACTCAGTTCCGATTTTTATTTGCTTCGTCTATAAGCTCCGATTTGGGGAGCTTATCTGAGGTGAAATCCCGTAAACTAAGACGATTTCAGTTCCCCCGTGACATCGTTTCCTCCCATTCTGTTTTCTCCCACTCAGTTTTGGTTGTGCTCTCTGTAAAAATGTAATTCAAGTTCTTGCCTGTTCAGTAATTTTTGTAATCAGGTCGCTTCAGTCGTGTCTTGGAAATATTACAGGTTTCAAGTAACCGTATTTTATAAATATCTTATGTTTCGTATTAGTGTCACAACTTCTTTCTTTCTTTCTTTTCCTTGTTTAGGGTGTAACTATTTTGGTTCAGATGCTTTAATTTTTGTCTTTCATTTTGCCAAGATATTGCTCGTACCACTTCTCTGTTATGCTTCTCTGTTGAGTTACTTGTCATCCCTGTTGTTTCTGTTCTACAGGTACTTTTCTAGCCATTGTCCTTTTGAGTCGAACAAAAGAATCCTTTCAGCCTGTCACTACTTCCCACATTTACTCATTAGAAGTGAGTTGTCCTTAGATTGCTAACCCATGGATTTTTTTTTTCTTCGACTAATCCTCTGTCTTTCAAGAAATGGGCGTATCGCTTTCTGTGATGTTAATTCCAACCTTCTGACCTCGCTCCTGCTCTTCTTCTCTCTTGGCTCAAACAATATTGGGCTAAAAAGGACATTGGGTTGTCACCTCATTGGTCATTTATTCACAAATAAAAGTCTATAGTTTGAATCGTCCAGTAACTCGAATGTGTGAGTGTTCCATGTAGATAAGGACGGCCTCAGTCCCTGTTTGTGTGTGTGTGTGTGTGTGTGTGCGTATCCTCTGTAGTATTAGAAAATAAATTGCTTGAATCGTTCAGTAACACAGGTTGGAAAATATCCGTTGCAGATAAAAACGATATAGATGTGTTTGTGTGTGGGCGCGCGCGTTTGTGTGCACACGCACGCTTGCACCAGCACTTACCGCTTAGTAAATTTCCACATAAGAGTTCATGACAAGAAAAATATGAATAACGTCAAGTTTTCAGTGCTTCACACCAGCTGCAACTAAAAGCAAGAAATACGAGAGGCTACACACAAAGATTCTCAAGTTCAATCCGTGACATTGGTGGGAAGAAGCCATAAAAAGTGCCAGTAGCCGTGAAGGACGCAAGAAGTGAAAAGTGTCATGAATGTTTCCTTTGCAGACATTTAAGAGGACGTTTCGTCCCGAAGGGTATTTGTGCTTGAGAGCTTCCTGGAATGCTGACAAATTTTTGCTGACTGTTTCTGCTTTTGGCTATGAAAGGAAGTAGGCACGACTTTCGTTGTTCACCGCTTACTTGAGAGAGAGAGAGAGAGAAATTTTCGTCGAACAAGGATCTTCAGCACATGAGGACAATTTCTTACTTAATTTTACACTTAATTTTACACTCGTATAAGACTCGATCAGTAGCCACAACCACCAGATCTGTGGAAATACAATGACCTTGTAATGAACGCTAAAAATCCTTGATTTCCTAATATTTTTGGATACGAAGTCCGCTGAGTTCTCTTTTGAAAATTCAACTAGGAATTAAAATTGAAGAATTTCTCCTTTTGCACGGTCGTTGTATTTCCATTTACTCGTATTTCAAATTCATGTTTATATTTACTTATAAAATTTACGTCATAAGAATGCTTATCTGTGTGTGCGTGTGTGTGTTTATAGGCTTGTGTGTGTGTGTGCGTTTGTGTGTTTAGTTGTAACCATACAATAACTTGGATCCCTTTTCATTTTTGCACTTGATCTTGGGCAACATCTTTTGTTGTTACAAAAGCTAAGTTGTCAGCTTGAATACAAACTATTAAAAACCATACGAAAGAATAAGGAAAATATTACTTGAGTAGGAAATAAAATAAACAGAAACCTGTGATGAAATAGACCACCTCCTGACAATATCCGCCTAGGTACATCTTGGTAATGGATAGCGTCTGAGCATCAGCCGGGATTAGGAGAAAAAGTAGTTGGCGGCAAATCGGTGCTGGTTGCGAAGGTGAAAGTCGTGTCATTTTATAGCTTCATCTTAAGCAAGGTCACTTCTAGGAAATCATTTTTTTCTCTACAAAAGTTGTTTATTTTTCTTTTTTGTTCAGCTTTTACGCTGTTCTTATATATAGTTATAATAACTTTCATTAGAATTGTATACCTTATCGAAGGTCAAGCATCTCGAAATATTGGGTAAAAATTTCTAAGTGGTTATGGGAATTTACAACTCAATTTTGTAATCTTGTGTAGTGTAAATTATTAGCCATGTTATTGTTCTTGGGTTACATAATTTTTTTTATATATATTTCTCTTTCCCTTTAAGAGGCCATTTTCGGTTCCCAGAATTCTTTTGCGATGAGGTTGCCAGACCCTTGTCCTTTCCACCCTGGCTGCAGCTTGTCGTCGTCAAGTAACCGCCAGGTACTTAATTCACAATTTAATTGAAGAGGAACAAGGGTTTTTCGAAAAACATACCAAGACCTTATTGCTCCTCTATGAGGGATGGCTCGTAAGAAATGACAACAGTCACTGCCACATTCACACGTAACCGGATGATGACGTTCTGTGCAGAAAACTTCCCAGCATTAGCTGTTTCATGCATCTGCTCAAAGTTAAGTATACCTTGGTTTAACCAGACCACTGAGCTGATTAACAGCTCTCCTAGGGCTGGCCCGAAGGATTAGACTTATTTTACGTGGCTAAGAACCAACTGGTTACCTAGCAACGGGACCTACAGCTTATTGTGGAATCCGAAACCACATTATACCGAGAAATGAATTTCTATAACCAGAAATAAATTCCTCTAATTCTTCATTGACCGGCCGGAGACTCGAACTCGGGCCTAGCAGAGTGCTAGCCGAGAACTCTACCGACTTGTCCAACGAGGAACTATACATCTGCACAGAATTCTCACCAACAGCACTTTGAACCCTTCGGCATACACTGCCCCACTCACCTCTGTCTAGCTCGCATTTTTGCTGCCTTGATGTTGAGGCCTCTCCTTTCTTATACCTCTTTTTCTCTATCCAGAGAAAGACCAAGACAAGGATGTCTTGGTCTTTCTCTGCCCTTCCTTCCTAAGTTTCAGAATTTCGTTTACTGTTTTCACCCACCTATCATTATCAGTTCTTTCCAGTTGACTATACCATCTCATACCATAAATACATAACACAAATAAGGTTGAATTACGTTATATGATTACCCTCAATCTTTTTTTATATGTAGCTCATTCTCACTACTTCGTTGAATCCGAGAGCCCGCCTTTAGGTAAAATGTATTAAACACCCTGTTAACCTTCTCTCTCTCTCTCTAAAACCTTGCGGTTTACTCTCGAGAAATTCCCTTTTAAAAGGAGGCTTAAGGCGTAGTCGGTTATTCAATGCTATTCAAAATCAGGGTTAACATCTCTCAATCCTTTTGAACAAGATTATGATCGTTTCCGTTAGATGTTGTCACCTGAAAGAGAGACGTAATAAGAAAAGGAAAAAAAGAAGGAAATTTTAAACCCTACCCTCTCTCCCCCTACTGTCTTTCCAGCCAACCCTCCCCCCTCCATCCCCCCCACCCCAACACCACCATCAGTCCCGTCTCTTTTCTCGCCTTCAAGACCTCGACTCGGGTACCCTTGATTTTACTAACATCCATTCAGCTTGTAGTTTCGCTCGTGGGGATTTTTAGAGGTAAATAGAGGTAAGAGAAAATACGGTAGGATTTAAGATTTTCATACGGCTTCTCCAACACTTCGTCAGGAGATGACGTCGTTGGCTGACACTTTGTTTTGTTATGAAAGTATGCGTGACGGTACGGCTGCGGCAGTTACCTCATAACGACCGTTGGGGAAAGCCGTCGTTGTATAGTGTCTGACCAGAAGGATTATTATTATTATTATTATTATTATTATTATTATTATTTCAAGAGAAAGGAATTTTTACCTTGTGAGTAAGTGAACCCTGGTTTCAGTGTTTGTTCTTTCGACTCATCTACATGAATTTACTTTCCTGTGGAAGGGTTAGGCATTGTTGTCAGTATGAATAAGGAAGGGGAAAACATATTATCTATCTTTTAAAAGCCACCCATTTTTAACAACTTTTGGAAGGCCTTCCATTGGAAGCATATAACCCAAGATTGCCTCAACGCTGGGAGTGTTTTTTTTTTTTTATGTATTTTTTTTTTTATGAGACGTCTGAAAGTCGGACATCGAGTGAGAACCTTGAACTCTCTCGAATGACATGAAGCCTCGAATGACCTTCATCCTACGCGAATTGCAGCAGCTGTCTTTTGAGTTTTGTAATCTAGTTTTATCTCCCTGTTGCATCACTTTCACCAGTTTGATTATCTACGTCGGTCTACAGCAGAATCTCTATCTTTATTATTTGCCTCATATATTTCTTGGATTATCAGCTTGAGATATAGTGCTATTAATAGTTAATTCATGGTTATTTTTTTCCATTTTTTAGCGTCTAATTATTTGAATCGTGTCGGTGTAGGTAGTAAAATAGACAAGGTTATCAACTTCGTTAATCTTGTGTTAATAAAGAGCTGTCACTTTAAAACTGTGCTAATGAAGGTTAACTGGAGATGGGCAATGTATTTTTCAAAACATGTTTCCGCTGTCAGAAATTTTGTGCTTTATTATAAAGTATTTTCGCGTGAAGAATTTTGCTTGAAATCAGTATTGCATTTAGGATTTCTGGGAAATAAAACTCATTGGGACGAAATTGAGTGATGATTTGTTCTGCCGTTTATCGTTTATGGTGATTTTTGGTACTAGACAGGAAATGTCAAGTTCATATTAATAGCAATCTATGTATATGCACTGGAGGAATTTGATACGTGAAATTTATGATGAGTTTATGGCCACGCATTGCGAATGATTAAAATGGACACCTTACAATGTTTTGATGCTTTATCATAGACAGTCGTGCAAATTTAAATACAACGTGTTTGTAGGGCTTTACGAGTGATAATAAATACAAAATGAAAACTCAAGTGTTGTATTTGAATGTGACAGAAATTTTTAAAATAATTTTATTTTGTGGGTGGTCACTGGAGTGCGTGAAATTGATCACAGGAAGAACCTTGTGAGTGCAATTTATCTTACATCAGTTAGCATTTCCCGCAGACTTGATTGTCACAAGACCTATTATGAGTAAAACTAAAAATCGAGTGAAGGCCGAGTGAGAGAAAAGGCAGCGTGTGTATCATGGGTTCAGCTGTCCAGTGGCTGCTGCACTCGGCTGCACTTGTCCTTCTGTTGGCTTACGTGAGTGAAGTTAACACAAGGATTCTAAGGATTCATCCTCAGTGGTACAGGTCAAATTGCACCGAAACGAAGACTGTGGATGGGTAAGTAAAAATAAAAATTTTCCATATATGGGCAAGGTTTTTTTTATTTCACCGTGCAGTTTGCACATATCTTAACCCGATACCTTCATGTATGTTCATTTTATGTTTATTGCTTTTTCCTGTGAGTCATTTTCCCAAGTGACGGTGGTTTAGAGGAAACCAGTCAAGAACTTCTTCATTTTTTAACTGTTTATTTAAGGAAGAGCGCTTTTGTAGATATATTATATATATATATATATAATATACACATATATATATATATATGAATGAATATATATATTATATATATGAATATATATATATATATATATAATATATATATATATATATATATATATATATATATATATATACACATAATGTACAAATTGCTCTTCCTTAAATAAACAGTTAAAAATGAATGGGTCAGCCACTTCTGAAAGGTTTCCTCTAAACCACCGTCACTTGGGAAAATGGCTTATAGGAAAAAGAAGTAAGCATAAAATGAACCTATATGAAAGTATCGCGTTAAGATATGTGCAAATTGCACTGTGAAATAAAAAAAACTATATATTCGTACTCTTAAATAACATAAACTAAAGGAAATTACAAAACATCTACGAAAGCTGATTATGACAGCCATTCGAGTATATATTGTAGAATCTTTTCTGAATTTTGTTCTTTGTTCATGCTTCGTACCTTTCGTTTTGCTTGATATCCTCGTTCTGTAAAGACTTTCTCTCTCTCTCTCTCTCTCTCTCTCTCTCTCTCTCTCTCTCTCTCTCTCTCTTTTCTTGTGCAGTAAACATTTCCTCCCCATAAAAAAGGTAATAAGCTAGGAAATGTGTAACTTGACTGCAAGACTAACAGCCCTCTTCTCTTAATGAACTAAAATTAAATTTTATTTTGTAATTTTCTTCCCAGGAGACTCCCTCTCATTTGCATTCGATTCATTTGCATATCGACGCTAAAACGAAGTATTGGAAGCCAGGAAACTTTTGATAAAAAAAAAACTGTCACATGACTGCGGGGTTTTTTTATATATTTAGTTTTTTTTTTAATATTTACCCATGGATTATAAACGAAAATGGTAATTTTTCACTTAGTTCAAGTGAATTGATTTCTATTTCAGTTATTTGTACCCTGAATGAGCGCTTGCGTGCACGTATAACCGACCTTATTCGCTTGAACATATGTGAGCTCGGAAAAAAGTCATATATATGGGTGGAACGAAATTCTTGAACCCTTCCACAACTTTTGTTTTCGATTTCTTTGGCGTTATAATAAGAGAGTATTCCTAAAGAAACGACCCTTTCAGAGGTCGTATCCCGTTTAATACCGCCTCTCGTACTTTACCTCCGGAGACATTAACTGTCGCTGGGAGATCTCCCATTCTTCTTTATAGGTTTGCGACTGTCAGGAATTATAATAATTAGAGACGCTTTATTGCACTGTCAAATGTTGTTGGAATACTGTTTTAATTGGCGGTAATTATAGTTAGGATGATATTAGTTGGTGCAGAAAAGTCTACAACTGAATAGAAAATAAACATGAAATAAAAAAATTATTTGAGTTTCAGCATTCGCGTTCCGGTGTTTTGATAAACTACTTTCATATTGTTCAAAGGGTGAAGTCTTTAAAAATACTACAAGAGTCTTTGAAGAATAAAGTTGAGAAAACGTGCATGGATTTAAAAATTCCTTAGTTGATATTCTTTCCTCGAGCGAATTAGTTTATCTCGACTTTTAATTGTGTAAAACTTGCATATTTACATGAACGGTTTTACCAGAAACATAAATACTCATTTGTATTGCTCGTCAGTTCTTTTTTTTTTTTTTCTTTTTTTTTTTTGGGGTAGAACACTTAATTACGCTGCCAGTGAATTAGAATAATGAAGTCTTAAAACTAAGTAGAGAATCTAGCAGCCTTTATGCCTTTCTTAGTATGTAAAACGTTAAGGTCTCACATTTGATAAAAAGCAAAACAGTATTGTTAAATCTAGAAAGATGAGGTTCCAGAAGCAGTGCAATCATTGTAGTGTGGCCTGGGTAGTAAGTGTCTCAGTAGGAACTCGAAAATATTGGGAAAAATAATTGTGATAACCAGTCCACCGTAATTGTGAATTATGTAGAAGAAGAGTGGTTGTATGTGCGTGTGCAGTTGTTATAAAAAAATAACTACGTCAGTGAATGCGTTATTCTGGTTGATAGATATAGAGAAAAATTGAGTTATAATAATGATGAATTCAGACTTGCTTCTCTTTAAGTACGTATGCAGTGCAATTCGTTTAGTTGGAATGAAAGGTTAATATAGAATGGGCCGAGATGCACAGACTCTAAAAAGGAAGTCAGTCTCAACAAATGCAAAGAAGTTCCACATATTTATTTTGTATTGAACAGAATTAGAGCTGAAGTAGCCGCTGACGGCAAACGAAAAACTCAGAATGTTCATTTTGTTTTTTGTTTTTATTTGAACTCGGGTTACCTAATTAAAGCAAAGGTCCAGATGGGGGAATGGATTTTGCCTTTTAAAGCTTGATGCTAACGAGATCACGATGCAACAAAAAACAGGCTAATTAAACAAAATAAAAGAACATACTAAGAGTTAACTGCTAATTTTACTGAGGAGTTTTGTCGTGCAGAAGTCGTGCCCCCAGCAACTGTTTGCTTAATTTCAGAACAAGGAGAACCTCAGCATTTTCACCCGGGAAATGTCGTGTAATTTTCCCTGAAATTCAAAGGATAGTTTTGTTTTGCAATTAGGTAAACTTGCTGCATTCGCGGCTATTTTTATTTTCGTGTTATTTCTTATTTATTGATTTGTTTTTTACTATGCTTCGTATACGGAAAGTGAAGCATTCTCGTAAATTTTCGTTAGGCAAGGAGCATTGATTTTATTTATAATAATAGTTGCTAAAGGAACAGTACTTTCGGCATAGTTTCTCACATTTCCAGCTTCGTTTTAGGAAAACCTCGTCATCTGCTGACAGAGAAATGTTTCCACAAAACATCTTCGGAAGTCGTGCTGTTGCCTACCAATGGATGGCGCAATTCTAATTAATTTCGTACTTGAATGTTGTAGCTGTTAGCTAAGAAACTTTGAGGTGAAATCCATGAACTGCCAGTGTTTTTGATGTCTTAGATAATTATTGTAAGTGCATTCTTTCCTTATAACGCCTTTTATGATGATCGTAATTTCATACAATATGAGACGTTTTACTATATTTATTTAATCTCGGAAAACTTCGGAATATTTTATGAAACTGATGCTCCCTGTATTCAACCCATACTTGCTTCTTCACTACCCTCAAGGAACGAATGTAGTAATGGCATGCACGCTCGTTAGTAAACTGAGCAGAATGACGACTTAGATCAGTTGGCAAGCCTGTCTTATTAGAGGAGGCAAGAACACAGCGGCTGAGCAGAAGAATCTGAGGCGTTAGGATCGTCGAGGAAGTAGTACACTACATGAGAAATGAACATTGGGAAAAGTTACTTCCAAATTTTGAGGGCTAGCTTTTGACTCATCGGGATGAGTGAAGAAGAATGATGAATTCGAAGTCTCCGAGTTCTTAATTGGTAAAGGACCAGTGTATTTTCTTTTGCAAAAACTAAATTCTCATTTTAGTCAAGATCAGATTAATTTTGATGTTTGCAGATATTTTAAAGTGCGTGTTTTAAAACGAAGCACGTTCTGATTATCCCGAAACAGACGCCATGTTATCTTTAAAACAGACGCCATGTTATCTTTAAAACAGACGTGCATAACAGCAAAATTAGAAACTAATTATAACTGCGGCTACAGGGAAGGGCATAAAATTCCCGACGACCTATAGATAATAACCTCACCTACTAACATGCCGTGAGTTCAGGGTTACTGGAACCTGTGAAAATCAAGGCGAAAGGTTGGTAGTCCTTGCTCGGAAGAACTAGGCAGAGAGTGGGTTTGGGGTTTACCGTGACGAAGTTAGAAATCACAATAAGAGAAAGAAGGCTCAGAAAACCCTGAGAAAAGGATTTTCCACATAGAAGTTCATTGGAGATCTAGAAAAAGAAAGGTCCGGAGTGTTTTGTGCTTAGCTCTGTTAATCAAAAACTTGCGTTGGGTAATAATTTTGTTCCGTATCGTCACTAAAAGAAAATACGGAAACATCATTACCAAACGGACTGACATAGATATCGTACAAGAACTTGACGTTTTGTGTGTCAAATGCTGTCTTACAGAGAACCTCATCATGATAACTGAGACACGTGACAGAAAGTAAGGTGGGCTGGGAGGAAAGAATAACGCATTGTAGAACCCTCAAAGTAAGTCATTTATCCTGACAAATATTTCACGTAGAATAAAGTAATGTATTTTTGTGTATTAAGGCAATTTCGATGCGGGCCACGGAACAGATATAAAATACTTGCTCGTGAAAATAAGAAGATACGATCAACCATTGGGTAAAAATGAAAAAGAAAATTTCTAACTCTAGCAATAGTTTTTCTTTCTAATGTGCTGTTTGCACAATATATATATATATATATATATATATATATATATATATATATATATGTATGTATCTAACGCACTATTATACATTATTATTACATTAAATTATATATATATATATATATATATATATATATATATAATATATATATGTATATAAATATATAAACAAAATAAAAGTAAGCTGAAATAGATTGAGTAATGTCATTGTCCGAATTCAATAGGAGCGGCAAAGCTACAATCCAATCAAATTCCGTGGCCATTCATTCGTGATAGCTTTCCATCACCAGAGGAATCCGGAGAAGCTCGAGATATTTTCAGCCCCAATGTTCCTCATCGCTTTTGTTTCCCGTCGGGCTGCTTATAAATTTTTCGCCTCGATAATATGTGTGTGTATACTTATATATATATATAATATATATATATATATATAGAGTGTATATAAATTATATATATATATATATATATATATTCATATATATATATATATATCATATATTCATATATATATATATATATATATAAAATGTATACATATATTTATATACTGTATATATATACTGTATATATATATATATATGTAGATATATATACATATATACATACATATTTACATATATATATATATATATATATATATATATATATATATATATATATGTGTGTAGGTGTGTGTGTGCTTGTGTGTGCAGTACATACTGAAAGTTTTTAAAGGCTTTTTTGTTTTCTGTATTTTGTTACATGTCTCTTATTCTTTATATACGAGTATAAAGTGGCGGCATAGATATATCAGGTTACATTTGTATCTTTCTGCCGTAGTTTCAATTCTGGTTTGAATCGACATGATGAACCGTCAGATTTGCTTCATTTCGTGTAATTGAGATAGTCAGCCACAGAATAAAAATAATAGGGAAATTATGCGTAGGAATCGTTATCTGTTTACTGGCCGAGTCGGGGACTGAGCAGCTCTGTAACAAAATCTTCATGAAAAGCTCACCTTACCCTAACGATTTTTAGTGTATAAAGATGTTTCAATTTAGTAGGAGGCAGGTAACGAAAAATGATCTCAGGTTTCATTATCCATTGTAAAATCCAGTGGAACAAGTAAAGAACTTCCTTTTCCAGCCGAGGCTGGAAAAGTCAATAGAAAGTAAGTGATGAACCTTTCTGTCTAAAAGGGAGAAAGGCTATAAGAGTTAGGAGAAACACAAGTAGGAACAAAATTTCAAATCTTGGGAGCAGCGGAAAAGGTACACTCATTGAACGGAATAATCTGAGGGCTATTGATTTCGACTCGGTAAATGATGAAGAGGTGGCCTGACGGATGTCTTGACGCCTCCCGATAGAGCAGTGACTGAAATAATACATGCAGAAAAGAGGAGCGAACTTGGAGAGAAGGGATATCAAGAGAAGATTTTGCTGATAATTGAGAGCCGAATCCTGCGCCCCGTACACTACGAAAGAAAGTTAAACTTGTCGAAATATTTAGAATTTTATTGGTCAGTAACTAAAACTTTCTCCTTTTTCAGTCACTGCCAAGATAAGGATATCAGATTTTCTCTTCGTATGAGAAAAATTTCATAACTAAGCTCTCCGTGAGGAAACGTGTAATATTGTCCAAGCTGCTGCACTGCAGATTTTGTGAGGTTTTAGGAAATAGAAAAAAAACTGGAATCTCTCTCAATCTTTATATCAGTCTATTAGCTATGTGCATCGTTCTGTGTGTCAGTACCCCTTTTCTTATAAAAGTTTAAACTTGTAGTGTTACGAGTATGTCCACTTCACCAATCCAGCATCGAAAACATTGTTTCCGAACAATAACTCAAAGTTTGTTTTCTGAAGTTATGTTCGGCCTGTGTCGACTTGGAATGTTTTCTGAACACTTCTCAAAGAGTAGCCCTTGATGCCAGTGTTAGATGGGTAAAACACTGTTTTAAACCGTTTCAATAAGTATAGACAAAAATATTTCATAAAAAATTTTTATAGCATCACTGCTGGATGGATATACGAACATACCCGATGATGTAAGAGAAACTAGCATCCATAATCACTGGACTACTAACACATTAAGAATTCACTTCTTATCCCTCTATGACTGTAAGTATATGTAAGTACGTAAATGTGTGTATGTATATATATATATATATATATATATATATATATATATATATATATATATACATATGTGTGTGTGTGTGTGTGTACACAGTACCAGCATGCAGGCAGGTGAAGACCAGTAGACTACATCAGTGCAAGGGTGGACGAGGGAAACGGTCTAATTTCAACATCTTTTACTCCAATATTTCGTAATAATACTTTATTGCATCTTCTGGGAATCTTTACTCGTCACTAAAGATTCCCAGATGTAATAAAGTGTTGAATAAAAGATGTTGAAATTAGTCAGTTTCCTTCATCTACTCTTGCATTGATTATATATATATATATATATATATATATATATATATATATATATATATATATATATATATATATATATATATATATATATATATATATATATATATAGTGTATGGGTGGCGTAGCTTAGCTGTAGAGTATGGGCTTGCATTTGTTATATCCGTGGTTTGATCCCACCTGCTTCCTACCAGTCAGCTTAAATGGTAAGAGGTCATAAGGCTAGCAACCTCATCCCTGAAGACTTATTGAGAACCCTAAGGCTCCCCCTTCCTCGACGGAAGTGGAAAAGGCTTGTGGTATAAGACAAATATATATATATATATATATATATATATATATATATATATATATATATATATATATATATATATATAATATAAATATATTTATATACATACATACATACGCTCTTTAAACAATATGTTGTCTGTAGGGGCTGAAGAGCTTCACAGTACCCAACAAAAATTTACTATCTGAATTTAGACCTTTCAGCTGGGAGGCGCAATAAGCTCAGCAGGAGATTCCCCTTTGGAGTAGGGTCTCCTTTTGTTCCTGCGGCGCTTTCTGAAGGTTGGATGGCTTTGGAAACTGAGGTGTTTGCAGCTCAGGAGAGGGAATAGTACTGTAGGTAGGGGTAGGATCACAGAGCTTCGCTTCTTAGTTAAATACTGCCATTCCTTGGGACCATCCGTTCATTCATCTCTTATCTGATAGGCATGCGCGTTTATTCATAACCTATGTATATGTGAATTTAAGTCGATAAATCGAATAATATAATGTCTGTTTGAACCTTAATGCGAATGACAAGCCAAAAATTGTATTCACAGAGAGACCATAGAATTTGGATTTGATCATAAACAAATCGCTATAGAATCCATCTGGAAGATCGTTATTTCATATCCTTGATAATTGAGCAATAGTTTGCTCCTCAAGAACTCCGCATTTATACTTTCCGTTCTCCAGCCCGAGCCAGTCTCTCTCACCACTGGCCTCGATAGAAGTATTGGGAGGAAGTTACGTGTATCCGGCTTTGAGCCGTGCGTATTGTCTTTGCGGTCAGGACTTGGTGTCTCGAATAACAATAAATATCTCTGTGATTTGGTATTTTTCTGGGACGGGATGAAGCGATCTCGAATAACAATAAATATCTCTGTGATTTGGTATTTTTCTGGGACGTTTTTGTTTGTTTTAATTACTGGCGATGACGTCTGATGGATGGCGTCGATTGCTGTGTAAATCAGGTTCTAGCAACGAGCCTTTCTGGAGGGCAGAACGACCGATGGTCCAGGGCAGCAGCAGGTATTGTTTTTATCAGGTCCTATTCTTGAGGACGAGATGGTTGCCGTGTCGGCTTGTCTTGGTCGTAATTGAAGGAGGACGTCAACGTTTCTTGGAGGACGGGATGGTTGCCGTGTCGGCTCTGTCGCGGGTCGGTACTGGAGGAGGACGTCAGCACTGTGCTTGAGGACGAGAAGGTTGTTTTCGACTCTGTCGGAGTATTTTTTTTGTTTATTTATACTTTGTTGTTTGTGTTAGTCATACTTATGTAGATGTGTACTTGCCTATGTTTTTATACCTTTTTTTCATGTTCATTTGTGTACTGATCTTTTTTTCATTGCTGTAATGAGTTTAATTCATTTGTATAATGTTCATTTTTATTCTAATTGTTGAAAATAACTTGAGTAAATAAATCAATTTTAAGCTTTTTTGTATTTGTTCTGCTCAGTCTGTGCTTTGTTTGTCACCTCTCGTCAGTCATTTCAGAAATCATTGCATCTCGTGCGAGATCACACCCCAGGTTGGTTCAAACAGTGGGAATGAGTAAATCATTCTTTTTTTTTCTGTTAAATGAAATTTGCCTCCTTTGTTTTTGTTTGTTTTTAATTGCTGGCGATTGATTGCATTTGAAACAGGTTCGTAGCAAAGCCTGGTTCTGAGGGCAGAACGACCGATGGTCCAGGGCAGCAGCAGGTATCCGTCATAAATGGTCCTAGTTTAACTAGTTTATTCCCGGCTTTGTCTTGGTCGTAGAAGGAGGACGTTAATAACATTAAAATGGAGGATCAGTTTTACTGAAATCCAGATATGTTTTAAGTGTGTCCGTTTAAAGGTCTGGATGGTATAAATAATGTTGCATTGTTTTTTATTTAATATTTAACCTTCCATGTATTTGAGTTTTTGATTGTTGCTGCTGTAATGAGTTTAATTCATTTGAGACTTCTGTAAATAAATCAATTTTAAGGATGGTTCTGCTCCTCTCCTTTTGTTTGTCACCTCTCGTCAGTCATTTCAGCCCAACTACTTGTTTCAGTAAAGAACTAATTAAAACGACTTTTTCATTCCTGTTCAGTTGAAAATCTTTTGCCTCAGTCTGTGCTCTTTAGAAATCAGTAAATCAGAAACATTATGTTTGAAACAAAGCCCATAGCTTCATAAATGAAGCAGTTTATTCCCGTTGTACGAAATATTTTTACATCATTGTTTTAAGTGTGTCCGTTTAAAGGTCTGGATGGTTAAATAATGTTGCATTATATTTTAATTTTCTGTGGAAAGAAAACAGAAACATATGTACACACTGACGGCACTTATATTTTAATTTTCTGTCCGTCCCGTCCGCACTTTTTCTGTCCGCCCTCAGATCACAAAACTGCTGAGGCTATAGGGCTGCAAATTGATATGTTGATCATCCACCCTCCAATCATCGAACATACCAAATCGCAGCCCTCTGGCCTCAGTAGTTTTTATTTTATTTAAGGTTAAAGTTCACCATAATCGCACTTCTGGCACCGCTATAGGTACCAGCAACACAGGCCACCACCAGATCGTGACTGAGTTTCATGGGCCGCGGCTAAAAGTTTCATGGGCCGTGGCTGAAAGTTTCATACAGCATTATACGCTGTATACAGAAAACTCGATTGCGCCGAAGAAACTTCGGTTCATTTTTTACTTGTTTATTATTGTCTTTTGAGTCGGAACATTGTTTTCAGATGAATTTCCTTTAGAATATGGCCATAGTTGGTGTGAACACATATCGCATTTAGCTAATTATTAGGTCTCTTTGTTTGTAAGGATACCACATGCGGTGTTGTTTCAAGGCATCTACATTTGTTACTAGAATTTAAAAACAGAAATGAAGTTTTCATTAAATCCAGATATGCTCTGAAAGATTTTTTTTGCATCCATTTTATTAATAAAGTAAGGCTGTTCCTCCGGCTGCTGGAGTCGATAAGAAAAAATTCAATTAGACGTGAATTGAAATTAATTTCCTTTTGTGCTACGTTCGTCAGAATCCTCCCTCGCCTTTTGAACACGCCTCCTATTTTTTATACCTGGATTTCGCTGCATCTACTACGTTTTACATCATTTGATGCCTTTCTAAATTTTATTTTCGTTTTGTTGTTTTCCATCTTTTCATTCTCCTAATTTCTGTTATTATTTATCATCGTTTCTCAAGAGCTTTTACTTTCTATACACCCGATCTTCACATTGGCTTCCGCAAGATTTTATTTCCATTAAAGTGTAATCGAGTCATTCTTGAGAGAACATTTTCATGTCGCTTTATCTTTTCTCTGGTGTTAATCCGTCGGTTGGTTCGCGAGACATAACCTCTCTCTCTCTCTCTCTCTCTCTCTCTCTCTCTCTCTCTCTCTCTCTCTCTCTCTCTCTCGGTTATTGTGAACCATTTTTTGTATTACATTAAACTCCTCACCTACGTCAGGCAAGGTCACTCCATCTGTGTGTGTGTGTGTGTTGTGTTATTGCGAACCATTTCTCTGTTACATTAATCTCCTCATCCTCCTCAGTAAGGTCACCCCATCTCTCTCTCTCTCTCTCTCTCTCTCTCTCTCTCTCTCTCTCTCTCTCTCTCTCTCTCTCTCTTCTCTGAACCATTTTCAATTAAATTAATCCCCTCATCTTCGTCAGGCAAGGTCACCCCATCTCTCTCTCTCTCTCTCTCTCTCTCTCTTGGTTATTGTGACCCTATTTTTCTATTACATTAATGTCATCCTCCTCAGGTAAGGTCATGCCATCTCTCTCTCTCTCTCTCTCTCTCTCTCTCTCTCTCTCTCTCTCTCTCTCTCTCTCTCTCTCTCGAAATTCTTAATTGTCTTTGAAAACCTGTAGAGCTTAATCAAGTTTCCTTCAACTGCGTCTTATTTAGAATCAGCTCCTCAAGTTTGCTTAGGAAATTAGCTCATGTCTTTTCAGTGCTTACCAAAATATTGACACAGGACATCCGCTCAACGAGGCGTTTGATCCCGATTAATTTTAGAAAATCTTTTCTCCCGGGAAAGGTCGAAAATAAGCCAATATTTGTGCTTGACAGTTTTTTCTTTTTCTTTTTTCCTTTTTATTTCTGGTCCCTTGGTCCGACAGCGCCTCTTACAACTGTTGACATTGCACGATTTTTTCCTCTCTTTTTTTTTTTACCGGTTCCGTCGCTTTGTCTCGCTCTCGCTTTGTCCTTTTAGCTGGTGAGGGATGCCTTTCGAAATTGGAGCAAGTGGGACTGATTAAAGAGCTGCGCCCGCTTTCACTTTAATTTATTAATTTATCTGTTTTTTTTTGGTTCATTCACTCCCGTTTTGTGTAAAATGATAAAGGTAAGCATAAAGATGGTTGCCAAAGCAAGAGGAATTAAAAATTTCCATTTCTTTTTCCCTTTGAGTTTTTGTTTGCGTTTTATGTTTGTTTATTTACTTTTTTAAACCCTGCTTTGGTGAAATACGAAAAGCGTGAAACGTCGAATAATTTTAGCTATAGGGGTAGGTGCTTGTATGTGATTCATTTATGGTAAAGCCTTAATAAAGATATATTACTTGCAGTTTGTACTGGTACTGCGGTACTTTCAGAATTGTCGTTAATTTTTAACTAGTTTCTTGCAGAGGGTTAATTCTTTCATCGTTATTTCGAAAAAGGACTCTCTCTCTCTCTCTCTCTCTCTCTCTCTCTCTCTCTCTCTCTCTCTCTCTCTCTCTCTCTCCCAAACGTATAACTACGTCTGGGCAATTAATTATCGACAAATTCTTAAGTGTATTACAAATGTACTTCGACTCAGGACCCAAACTCACCTGACATTGCTGGTAAAAATTATTTTTGAAACTTTTTTTTCATGCGGTTTTAACATTTCTTCAATGATTTGTTTTAATCATTTGTAACTATACCATAACCGGGAATGTAGAAAATGTAGCAGCTTGTAGATGAAAACTTGTCCAAGCGCATATGTGATACGCGGAAATACGATATACTCACTCAAAGCATTCACTTTTTTCATATTGAAATAATTTCTGTTTACTAGATTAGAATGCCGGATATCTTTTCCACGAACGGTAGGATTCGTAATTAAACATTACGTTTAGCAACAAGGGAGCTTAAGGGACTTATATGGCCATTGTTATTGCACCATAATTTGGAGTGGAGTTGGTCCAATTAATGTTGAGCTGCTTGAAGCCTTACATTGCAGATAATTGTTGGCGAGCCATTTAGTATCATATAACATAGGTCATTGTTGGTGTTTCTGTTAATTAAAGATATGTAATGGGTATACGGGTGAAGCATCATTTGGGGGTTTTCATTATGAATATTATTCAGGAAGGCGTTTCGAATTAACCTCTCGTAATATGATTTTGAATTAAAGCATGACTGGAATACAGTTTGTCTGTGTTCAGATTGTCTGTTTTTGTCCCTACTGTAAGCTGAGTTCTGTTTAAACTATTAACATTTTAAAAAGTGTGGTTTTCTCTTAAAATTTTCCATCTGAAAATTTTTCAGTGTTCCCCCACATGGCCGTATGTAAAAGGCAGTCACTTCGTACCTCTGCTCCCTGTCTGTCAAAATGCTTTTGTTGCCGTTCCGATCCGCTAAGTTAGTCCTTTTTCGCCAGATAGATTCAGGAAAGGCAGATGACGAAAATAGAGACTTAATGAGACTGTCTCTCATCGTTACTCGTGAGATTAGATAGGCCACAATCGACGTGGTTTTATTCCACGAGAGAGAAAGCAGCGGCCCCGAGGACAATAGGGTTTCTAGGTACTTCCTGAAGTAACCCCCAAAGATAATCTTGATCAGGGAGAGGTAGACTCGCGGCGAGTCCTTTGGGAAATGAAGTCTTTAGAGAAATTTACGTGCCTATTATGGCCCTTTGGGGGAAGGTTACTGCTTGAAGAATGCCCGCGTTGGATTCCAGGAATATTTTTTTTTCTTCTTCTTCTTATTCAACCTATTATCCACTGCTTTCGGGTTCTGTGAATTTCCCAGTTTTCCTGGTGAGTGATCGCATATCTTTGTCTGCGTGACCTGGACTTTACTGATCAATTAGTGTTTATTGTACCTACTTGTGTAATCAGTACCATTAAGAGATTTCCCTTTGCCAAACTTTTATTCGACGGAAATCGGGTTTATCATTGATGCTTCTCTTAACTCTTTTCTAAACTTCGTAATAAAATCTCTTCTTGTATTATCTGTGCAATGCTCTGTTTCCTCTTCTTCCTTTTTTCTCACTACATAGTTTTTCTCTGCACACTACCTCATACTACTTACGCTTTTCCTCATACTTCTCCTCCGCGTACTCCTAGCCTCATTCATACTTATCCGCATTGTTCTGCCCCTCCTCGTCCACACACTCTTCCTCATACTTATCACACTCCTCTCCTTCTTCTGAAAACTGGGAAAGTTTCCCTCCTTTCCTCTGAGAGCCCCGAGTGTGGTTAGTAAAGTGTGCAGCAAAAGGGATCTTCTTCAAGTTTCTCTTCATCAGAAGATCTGCGAAACAAACCACATCCTGGAAAAGAACTGAATAAAGAGAGTCTTTCTCAGAGAGAGAGAGAGAGAGAGAGAGAGAGAGAGAGAGAGAGAGAGAGAGAGAGAGAGAGAGAGAGAGAGAGAGGCTTCAAGCTAGGGTCTGGCTGTTGCAAGATGTTCTCTTGTATCATGCTAAAGGAGAATGAGCTGAAATGAATGCCAATCTGATTCTCCTGGGACCGTGAGTTTAGATATTGAGGTG
>NC_089795.1:35340267-35352767 GCF_040412425.1 Macrobrachium rosenbergii
TCTCTCTCTCTCTCTCTCTCTCTCTCTTCTCTCTCTCTCTCTTCCTCTCTTCTCCTCTCTCTCCTCCCCTGTGAAGATTTATGTCTTTTTCATGAAAAACATTTTTTTAAAAAAAGGTTATCCTTTGATTCGTCCCAAATATTTTACGTTATTTTTCGTCGTCTATCCTTTGTCACCGTCCTGTGAGATTGTTCCACCTTTACATTTTTTTTCAGAGTAGATTTGCTGCAAATGTATTATGGATTAGTCCTCGAAAACCCGGGGAACCAGCCACTAATCATCATTATACGAAACCAAAGGGCGTTTTAAATTCATTACTTTTTTAACCTAGTTGTGCATCATTAAGAATGGTAATGCAATCATTTACATAGCACGCTCTCTCTCTCTCTCTCTCTCTCTCTCTCTCTCTCTCTCTCTCTCTGTTGAGAACACTTTTTCCTTTCCTCCTATTGAATTTCGGATACTGATTGAGATTCCAGGATTAACAAGTGTTTTAACATTAAAAATCTTATAGTGTCAGTGTGTTTTACACAGCACAACCGTTATTCCTTTAGGATTTAAAGGATAATTATATGTTTATGTCCAGTTGAAACAAGAATTTCATCTTTCAGTATCGCACTGGCAATCAGCGTGAAGTTTAATAAAGAATCAGAAAAAGTATGATAACAAAATTGATAGGAGTACAGAGAGATATTCAATTGAGCTGTGCATATCGAAATGTTAGAACATAATCAAAGTCTACAGTGTATAGATAGGGTCCTGAGAGGCAAGCCTCATAGGTCCTCTTTATCATCCTGTTGAGATGCTTATCCATCATCGTCTAGGTCTTCTTCAGAGTTTACTAAAGTAACTGACATCTGTACAGTCACACACCTTATACTTGAAATGTCATCAATGACTTTGTTTCTTTTAATATGCGAATATGTCAAAAGCACCACAGCCAACCATCCCCCTGCCCCCTCTCTCTCCCCTCTCTCTCTCCTCTCTCTCTCTCTCTCTCTCTCTCTCTCTCTCTCTCTCTCTCTCTCTCCTTCAGCTGCATTTTCCTTTACATTTCGCTTCCCCTCTCTCGCTCTTTTCATTTTTCCCATCTTCTAGGATGTCTTCCGGCTTCAAGCTTGGCTGACTCTGAAAATCTCTCTTAGAAACTCTCCCTTAGGACCTCTTTCTTTTCAGTCTGTGCGCATTCAAAGACATAAACAGACACGTGGTTACGTTTCGAGAGAAGAGAGTGAGAGAAAGGGAAGAAGAAGAGAGAGAGAGAGAGAGTATTCATACACTTGTCTGTGTCCCTCTCGACCTGGGCCGGATGAAAGGGTTATTATTTAGAAGGAAAAATACTAATTAAATTATGCTAGTGTAAATAACGCTTGCATTCTGGGAGGAGGCTTCTTACAGTCTTTCGGCGGTCGTCATTTGTTTTGGGCTTATTTCTATAATCTGAATTTCAGTTTATTCAGTCACTGTTTTACTTTGTATTCATTTTAATAGATGCTATGGCATGTATTTTTTTATAACAAGTATTATTTTATATTTATATATATATATATATATATATATATATATATATATATATATATGTGTGTGTGTGTGTGTGTGTGTGTGTGTGTGTGTGTGTGTGTGTGTTTACATCCCGATTCTTTGCAAGTATTTTGGAGTGAGAGTTGCTAGCCTCATACCTATTTCCACTCTAGCTACGTTCTGCTACAGTCAACTTACTACCGAGTACTTAGTTAAATGTTTCGGTCAGTAGAGCCACGTGAGTTGTAACAGAACATGCCAGAATTGTTTAACCTCACTCAGGAATCGAACCCGGGTTTTCTCACAGGCGGGACGTGTTGTAGACACCTACTAGAACCCACCCTTTTCACTTTTACAGTTGCGTTGGACTTGCCTTGTAGGAATCATCTGCTTTCTCGATAGATCCTCGTCAAGAAAATTAATTCTCATTTTAATTTGTTTTCTTGATTATATCAGATATTTCAGTTTTCTCTTACTGGCATCTCTTGAAAGCATCAAGTATTGATATGCTGGTCCAACTTTCAGTAACTTTCTCGTTTTTTCTCTCTAAAATTTAATTATGCCACATCATAGTACCCATTGTCTTGGGCATTATTATTTCTATGTGTTTGCTCTGGAATTGGTCAGTTTAGCAGTAGGTTTTTCCCATTTCATTGCAAGTTGTTGAAATCTATGCTTGTCCCTGTTCAAGCCTCCATTACGGTTAGTGGCATCTCTCTCTCTCTCTCTCTCTCTCTCTCTCTCTCTCTGTTCTCGTTATGGGCATTTTTTTGTTGACATTGTCGGCCTCCAGATTGAAAAAATATTTCCATTACTCTTCCAGTGCGTTCCTTACAATACCTGGATCGTTAGGTTTGGAAAGTAGGCATCTTTCTTTTCAAAATGAAGGCCTAATTTAATCATGAAGACGCTGCCTTTGTAGTTCGATTTAATTTTTTGTATTTAAAAGAAATGTATATCAAATATATATTGAGTATTTATTGTAGCTGAGTACCCAGTACAATGTCGTTTTCGTAAATGGAAGTGGAAGAGGGGACAGCGTATGTTTGTTGTGTTATACTTTGCAGGGATTCATGAATATTCCTTCCGTAATCCCCATCATTTGGAAGAAGTCTCGGCAAACAGAATTCCAACATTAAAAGGTTTATATCGTCGAGATATGTTAAGTATATTACGTAATGGAATGCAAATGCTTGCCTTTTCAGAAGGGTTGATCCGTATTACGGAGCGTTATTGGGCAGGGATAAAGTTAAACAATAAATACTGTGGAACCTATGAAAACTTGATGAAGCATAAATCTTTCTTATGTGTGACTGTGTCCTTTAAAGTCTGTTGAATCGCTACAGTCCGACTTTGTTTCTGAAATAATTCTTCAGAGGAATGTTTATTTTAACGTAAAATAAATTGATTTCTCCCTTCTCTCCGCCCCCTTCACTTTATGATATTTTGAGGCTTTGGGCTCTAGCAAAAGGACCCGGGTTCGAATCCTGGCCTCGTAAAGAACGGTATGGCCAAGTTCCGTCAAAACAGAGTGTACCTTTGGTGGCCTAACCAATGGATTTTTACCTATTCAGTGATGGACTGTAGTGAACTTGAGCAGGCAGGAGATTGGCTTTGAACCATATCAACCCTATCCCAATATAACGGAGAATCGAAAGGGTACCACCATTTGGAGCCACTAACTCAAAGGGGAGAAGACATAACTGTGCGTATATACATACATACATACATACATACACATATATTATGTATATGTATATATACATATATATATATATATATATATATATCATTATTTTCCTGCATGAAGGAGGAATTCAACATTCTCTCCTCCTCTCTCTCTCTCTCTCTCTCTCTCTCTCTCTCTCTCTCATGTATGCACACCCTACTTAACAGGTATAATTGCTGGAGCTAACTAACAAAGAAGGCAGGCTTCCATCCCGGCCATTATTCCAGCTGAGGGAGAATACATTCATTATATACTATACATATTTCCACTCGAGCCTGGCCTTTGTCCGCCTTATTACGTGTACGGAAGATTATGGAGACTCATTCACGACCGTCAATTCAATGGGACTCTCTCTCTCTCTCTCTCTCTCTCTCTCTCGTTGAAATTTATTGCCTTCTTTACTCTTCCCTTCCCCAATTCCTTGTTCCACGCCCATTGTATACCTGAGGCTCAGATGTGTTGATCTTTCAGATTAAGCCACCCTCTGGTGCCCCGTGGGTATCTCCCTCGCCCCCTCCCCCCTTCCCCTCATCAACCATTTCTTTACAGACCCTGGGGATAGTAATTAAAATTAACGGTCCTATTTGACTCCTATTCATTCGTACTTCTGAGTGGTATTTAAACAATCTTTTCATTTCGCAGTTTCTCTGTCTCCTTTTCTAAACTTCCGGCTTCAGATCAGAATTCGAGACACTTAAGAAAGGACCTTTTGATTTTTGCTTTAATTCTTTTCTTTGGCAAAACTTGGTCCGTCTATTTCTTGGCTGTGAAAGAAGAGCATTATTTAATAGTTTCATTTCGCAAATGCTTCGCATGCTGATAATTGCTGGTCATTTTTTGTTTAGTAAAACAAGTTTTTTACCCTATGTGCTTGAGTTTTATTACCTTACATTAGATCCGTAACTCCAGTATTCTTACTGTAGCCGTCATGAACATGGTCTTTTTAACAATTATTTTAATTTTTTTTTCCTCATAAAAGCACACTCAAGTTCTTTCACTGGTCTTTGTAATTTTTCGTCACAATAACTAATTAAAGCTGTATCATTTTCTAGCAACAGCTACTTTATGCTCAGCTAAGATCAATTTAATTATACCGTAACTTTCCGCTCACACCTGTCCTTCCTCTGACCATTATAACTCCATCAATAAAAATATAAAACTGCCTCAAACCCACTTTTACACCAAACCAGTCTTTCCTCCTGTCTAAATATTATAAAAGAATTCATTTTGTCATAATAACTTTTCACCATTCTCAGAAAAATAATTTATACACAATATCCCAGTAACTCAAGTATTACAGTTATATTAGGTCTACCATCAGCTTTTTTTTCTAGACCTTCATGCGCTACTCGCAGCTTCTCCCCTTTGCTGTTGAACTTCTCGCACACCTATTCCCTGACAAGTACGCGATGCATACATACTCTTTCTTATCTAAGTCCTCATTTTTCTTCCCAGTCAGAACTTCTGTTGCAATCAAAATCCTTTCATACACCATGCCCGGTGTACTAAGTAATGATTTGTGCTGTCTTTCAGTCACTTCTACCGCCTCACCAATTATATAAAGTAGCAAACATTCCTCTCACCCAATCTTTTGAAACCTTAATCCCACCCAGACACTCCAACTGTATTATATATATATATATATATATATATATATATATATATATATATATATATATATAATGTATATATAAATATGTACGTATTTATATAGATAGATAGATAGTTATGCTCTAGAACGCCCTATTACTTATCATGAGCTTCTTGAACAATTAGGGTTCCTTTCTTATTGCTTGGGAAAGGAACCAATGCTCTCTAAGTTATCTAAATCGAACTTTTCCCTGCGACTGATTTGGCCAAGGAACAAAACCCCATAAAGGCATACATAATGGACTCGTAATATGAAACAGTAAGAAGGAAAGCAGCAATGACGTCTACTTACAGAGGTTGCAAAATGAAGGATGAGATTCTCACACTAAACCTCATCTTTCCATCCTTGGACTAAGCAGAGCAATGTGCAATCGCCGCTAACCTCAATTCATTATGCCGAGAGAGTCTCTTATGAAACGAACGTTCACTATTTTTTTTTTATTTCTCATGTAAAATCGGTCTCCATGTAAAAGAATTTTGGTCCCCACAAAATTACGTTTTTTTTTTCTTCTGGTTTCAGCCTCTAGAATTCTTCCAGCTCCTGTCCTTTATTGAATCTTACGGCCGTTCTTCTATCAAAAACAAAGTCCATCGCACTTTCATGGTTCTGCCTCATCCGACTTTCGTTTCCTTTTTCATGTTTTTCTAGTCTTAGGTTAGAAAAGGGTATTGGTTGCCCATACTATGGCCTTCGCGGATGAGAAAAAACTCCTCTTCGAATTGCTGTGTCGGAGAAAAACATTGTCAGTATCGAATCGGGGGTTTAATTTAATCGCCACGGTCACTTGCTTTGAAGTCACCGCCCGACCAAGTTTAATTTGAGGTCACCAGGGAAATGAGCAATGAGAGAGAGAGAGAGAGAGATCATCCGCTTTTCGCAGAGTGCCATTTCAACAAAGCACGATTTAAATTTACTGGACTCGTGATTGCATCTCTCTCTCTCTCTCTCTCTCTCTCTCTCTCTCTCTCCCCCCAGTGACCACGCATTCTAATTACCTAAAATACTTCTCACGCGTTGAATGTGCTTATCGTTCGTGCCGTAATGATTGCATATTAATTGCATATGCGGTTGGAAGTGGCACTAAAATGAAATGAGTGCCGCCAAATCATGTGAAGGACTTTTAACATTCCAGTTGACCGGAAAAGCATTTGCTCTAAACTGTCAATACTAATCTGGATTCATTAAAATCACCAAACGCGTTTACTCATTTTCGTTTTAAAAGTCATACGTGAGTAGATTAGCATTGCATGTTTTCTTAAACTGACCAGAATTCCATCTCCAATAATAGTACAGTTTAGTTCATTATGCGATGTGCGCTCTCTCTCTCTCTCTCTCTCTCTCTCTCTCTCTCTCTCTCTCTCTTCTCTGTGATATTATGACATTAAAAATTCAGCCAATGAGAGCAAGTAGTTTTATCTGAGTTTTATGAATAGAAGCTTAAGTGATTTCCAACTAGGCAGTAAAACTTAATCAGAATTGTTAACAGATGGGACCAAAGCAGAAGAATCTGGGTTCATATGACCATTTGGATTTAACTAACGTGCCCATAATACTATGTGGATTTAACTGGTTTACACATAATGCCCTTTGGATTTAACTAATTTACTGCTAATGCTATTCGGACTCAACTGCATTTTTCACAATGCCAAATGGGTTTAACTAGTTTACTCGTGGTACTATTTGGTTTTCACTAATTTTTGTTTTCCTCATCAGCCTGGGCAGTTGATTTGAGACCGGATTTGTCCATGTTAATGTTGGTATTGTTATTTGACTTCAGCTTCGTAACTTGGATGTGAGAAGCTGAATCCTCGATCATGTTCACTGTTTTTCAAGTGACCACTATCAGAGTTTTGACGTTCGTTGAAATTTTTCTGTAAGCTTAGGTATATCATGTCTCGTGTTCCACAAGTAGTGTTCTGAGATTTTGTTTTTGGTCCATGGTTGCAACATGACTGTTGGGCTTAAAAATAGGATGGTACAAAGTGTTGAAGGTGCAAATCCTGTTGCAGTTGTTGACTGTCCTGTATTGCCAAAAGAATAGACTGCCTGTTCTTTTCAGGGCGATGAAGAGTGATTCAGTGAGATTTGGACACAGGGAAAACATATTTTGTGATTTTGAATATTACACATTAGCTCTGGCTCCAATCTTCCCCATGCTGCATGTAGTGCAAACATTATTGGGCGGTGCTGATGAAAAACTGGGTATTGTCTTCAAGGCTTTAGTTTATACGTTTAAACTCTATTTTCTATCATTAAAACATAGATCTCCTATCTAGATACCCGCAACCCCCTTCAGCCTCCCTCTTCCTCCGAATTTATATCTTCAAAGACAAACTTTCTCGAAGCAGTGGTATCGATTTACCTAACTACTGAATAAATCTTGTTTGGGTACCTTCTCAAAGCTTTATTTCAAGAGAGAACTATGTTTTTTGGTTTTAGAGTTTGCGTCTCTAGATTTAGTGCGTGCTACTCATTTCGCAGATCGTCAGTGTTCACATTCTGTTGATGTATCACGACCTAGCAGTTGTAACATGAACCTCCCATCCCTTTTCCTGAAAAAAAAAGAAAGTGGAACAGTAACCCTTGTCGGAATCAGGAAGCTGACGCTCTTGTGTCAAGAAGGGATATGATGATGTTTTTAAGTGTACCTTTCCTTAAACGTTCTAACTTATTTCTCAGTTACCTTTTAATGTATACATGCATGTTTTTGAAGGCTCTTATTTTTATATTCGTAGACTGTATTCGTCTGTATTTTCTATAATCCCTTAACCTTGGGGTCAGTTTTGTTTTACTTTTCATTTGTGGGCATTCAGTTGTATGTGAAATTGAATAACCAGTTAATGACATTTTCGTTCATGTGAATTTTGCCCTCTTTATAATAATGCTAATAATAATAATTTTATGGTCCAAGAGGCAATGAACGAGGGCGCTAGCGATCATGCTAGTGGTGAGACGTTTAATTATAAATGTGTCCTGCAGGACTGAAGCTAATTGGATAGCTCCAGATCTTGATTAGTTGTGGGCAGGAGGTAGCCGGGTAGGGTTTTTTTTTATTTTTTTGGAGGAGACTTTTTATCTTGCCTCTCTCGGTTATTTTGCCATGGGAAGGATAGCTTTTTTTCCCCCTCGCAACTTTGTTTACTTCTACTGTTCCTGTAGTATGGTATCGGATGAAAGCCAAGTCTTGAGAGGATCAAAGTAGCGAGATAGATTTGAGAATATTTTTTATCGCTTTTAACTTTCTCATTTGTAGTTGTAAAAATGTCAGGTATTTATGCATATGCACCACGATTCCTATAATCAAAGTAAAAGAATGAAAGAGTAAACCAATTATATTTCAGCTAGTTGGGGGAGGATGTGGAGCACTCTACCCAGGCACACATAGTTCCCATATTTCCTCAACCTTTTTAAAGTTTAGATATAGCACTTTCATGACCCTAACGAGTGAGATGATGTGATTTTGAATTTACTTCATGTCCCTTTCCTTTGTTTTCTTTGCCTTATTTGCCTTTTACACTCACACAAACTGTGATTTTTCCTTTGTAGTACCGTTGTACTCACTCTTCAGGCTTTAAAATAAAAAAAAAACAACACAAGA
This sequence comes from Macrobrachium rosenbergii, assembly GCF_040412425.1. Classification (NCBI taxonomy): domain Eukaryota; kingdom Metazoa; phylum Arthropoda; class Malacostraca; order Decapoda; family Palaemonidae; genus Macrobrachium; species Macrobrachium rosenbergii. The sequence goes on from NC_089795.1 coordinate 35,348,767, forward strand.
CTGATTGAAATTCAGATGAATGGGGCATTGGAAGCGGTCCTTGGGCCATTTATATACCAGGTTTATTTGACTGTATGTAAATCTTGGCCGAATGTCTCACAATATTTTCTCATTCTTTATGGTTATATGCGCAGTGCTGCAGAAAAAATTACTACTAGTTTAAATTATAAAGTTCTCGAAGAATTAGAGGAATTTATTTCTGGTGATAGAAATTCATTTATCGTCATAATGTGGTTCAAATTCCCCAATAAGCTGTAGGTCCCGTTGCTAGGTAACCAGTTGGTTCTTAGCCATGTAAAATAAATCTAATCCTTCGGGCCAGCCCTAGGAGAGCTGTTGATCAGCTCAGTGGTCTGGTTAAACTAAGATATACTTAACTTTTCCTCGTAGAAATCCACAAATCATAATAATATTGCTGGTGATTTTGTTTTAACTTTTAGGTAAATTAAATTCTGGCTCTCTTCAAGTACTTTGCTGAAAATAAATGTTTTGTTTTAAGAAATTATCATTTTTCTCCTTGGCCTATTGGAAGCGTTCCAGGAAACTGACCGTCACAGAATTCGTCATGACCAATACTTTTTTTTGAGATTAAATGTTTTAGAAGCAGGTTATAAAAAACCTTGAACGGTTATGAAGGAAATTTACAAAATACATTAGATACAACATAATCACTTATAATTAATTTTATAAAGAGTATAATTTGTACATTCCAGTTCAGTTTACTTTCGTGACTCATCAAGACAGTTTTCGTAATGACTAATATTTTTTTATGTGTTGCATAATAGATTAATTCATGAAATATAAAAATAAAGCTCTGTGAGACGTTGCTGTTAAAAGAATCATATACATATATTCTATATAGTATAATTTAAGATACATGATTTATACTTCTGATGACTTTCATAATCTTTCAATTCTGTAATAAGTATTTTTATAAAAGATTCTATTAATATTAGAGGAAGCTGTGCTCAAACATTTTTTTTTATGAAGCAAGCGCGGATTAGCAAGAATTAGAGCTAACAATATTTTAAATCGCCATATCTCGGGATTACATAGTCTTTTGTTTGCCCTCTTTTGTTGAGTGCATTATTCCGTGGGTGGACGGAAAAGGGGATTAGCGTTTTAATCTTCTGAAGGAATGAAATTTATTCCGCTAATTTCAACCAGAAGAATTAGTATTTCATGGTTAGAAAATGGTAATAATAAGAAAATGGTATTAATAAGATTCAAAGAACGCAAGTTATAAGTTTCCTGATTGACGCGCGCGCACACACACACACACACACACACACACACACACACACACACACACACACACACACACACAAAGACGGTTGTTTCTGTTTCTTTTTTTTTCGGGCAATAAGCCGGTTCCCAAATGGGGTAATTATACTGTAAGCACACAGAAGTGTTTTTATTATCGTAATGCTTTAATGATTGTAAGGAAATATATATATATATATATATATATATATATATATATATATATATATATATATATATGTGTGTGTGTGTGTGTGTGTGTGTATGTGTATGTTATATATTATATATATATATATATATACATACTTATGTATGTATGTATGTATGTATATATATATATATATATATATATATATATATATATATATATATATATATATATGGTATATATATATATATATAGATATATCTATATATTTGTAGATATAGATATTGCAATGTGGGTGTATATATATGTTTATATATACATACAAACATTCATACATACATACATACATACATACATATATATATTTATATGTATATATATATATATATAGATATACATATTATACATACATACATACATATATATATATATATATATATATATATATATATATATATATATATATATATATATATATATATATATATAAATTATATATACACGCCTTTTTGTTCTTGGTATATTACCTGCTCTGTGATAACCCGCCTTCATTTTCACTCCGCAGGGCCACAGTGGTGGAGAACCGCGACCAGTGGTACAAGGACGATGGAGAACTGTCCAGGGAACTGTGCGAGGAAGTGCAGGAGAACGAAGATAAGCAGCCAGAGGTCATCTACGACTGCTGCGCCTGCGACGAGGCCAAGTACGAGGTAAGATGGGGTCGTAGACTAAAGTCCTAAGTTCGAGATTTTAAGTATAATTCACAGTGTCCCAGAATTTGTGCTTGAAATAAATAAAATTGTCTGTGTTGGTTTTAAATTAAGTTCTGCAGTTTTTAAGAAGTAGGTGATATAATGTTTTCTTCTTGAATTATGTTTTTACCTGGTGGTTTCTTTTGTTTCACGAATAAGCTTTCATTTAACCCTCCCGGTTGGCTATCGATATATGAATAATAATAATAATAATAATAATAATTATTATTATTATTATTATTATTATTATTATTAATATTATTATTATTATTATTCTTATTATTATTATTATTATATCAGTCACTGATGGCCTTGAGTTAATAAACGTCTATATACCTTATCTAAAGGAGAGATAATTATCCCTCAGTAGTCAAACGCAGATTTAAGCTTTGTGCGTGAAAGACCCCCGTAATGAAGGCAGTATTTGTTAATAAATTATAGTGGCTGTTTATTAAGGTAATAATCTTGCCAGGCGTCCCTCATTAGAGCGGCTTCATTAATCTGTAGCAGAATAACAACATTGTCGGAAAACGGATAGAATATTCCTGATTTCGTTGGTAGGGATCCACCAATACAGATGTTGCATCGGCCTTTCAAACTCTGTCGAATTCATCAAATATTTCCGATGAAAGTGTTATTACCGACGACATAAGCATGTTTGCTGATAAATCGCCTTCATCCTTGATTCTATATGAAAATGTCGTGAGGTATCAACGATTTAGACTTCATTTTTATATTTAGTAGGATGCCTTCTTAGAAAGTAATTCCTTTAAATTTAAATTTAAAATTTAAAATTCCAGTGCGGTGCTGGGACATATTAGCTCTATTGTGATCTGCAAAAAACATTCTTGGCAGTCACTATTGACTGATTTTTTCTCTGAGACACCCCAGTTGTTCTTTATATATATATATATATATATATATATATATATATATATATATATATATATATATATATATATATATATATATATATATGTCAATCAATTAATCAGTAATTTCCTGTGGCACCCATGGGGATGCGCGTAGAGCCTGATGAACTCACGCCACCACATTCTGTCCTAGGCTAACTCTCAAGATCTCCTAACACTCGTCTCCTGCGTCCCGCCTCATTGTCCTCAACCACGTCTCCTTTGGCCTACCTCTACCTCTTCTACCAAGGGCAACCCACCCTGGTGTATCTCGTACTATTCCCTGTCTTCTATAAACATGGCGTAGCTACTTCCAGCGTGAGAACCTAACATACTCATCGACCGGCTGCACCCCCGTTACTTCTCTAATTCTGGTATTTGATATCCTATCCCTCCAACTAATTCCTAATATTTTTCTGAGTGCCTGATTTTCAAATGCTAAGAATTTATTATCCGAGGTCACTGTACTGTACCATGACTCATGCCCATAAATCAAATAATCTTAACCCTTACCCTATAAATTTTGATTTTTGTATTCACAGAAAAATTGCCATTATTCCAAATATTTTTAAGCATTCCCACTACCCGATGAACCTTTTTTAATCTTTCCATAATTCTGTGCTCAGAGAACCACCCTTTTCTAAATAAGTACCTAAATATTTAAACTTATCCACTTGCTTTACAACCATGCCTTCAATCAGACAATCCTGTGCATTTTCAATATTCATATTCAATATTTCAGTTTTTTCACTATTTGTAACCAAACCAACCTTTCGACCTTCACTCACTAGACAGTCCAACACACTCTGCACCTTTTCTGGTCCCTCGCAGATTAAAACTATATCATCAGCATAATCTAAGTCCAGAAGTTTCCCATTTTCTCCCCAGAGTATACCTGCATCCGTTTCTCTTAACCCTTCTCATAAC
>NC_089795.1:35657767-35827767 GCF_040412425.1 Macrobrachium rosenbergii
TCCTTAGATTTCCAAGAAGACTGAAACGAGACTTGTGTTTATTCAGTACAGTACTAGTTGTAGAATAAGTGGTAAAAATTTGAAGCAAATCCCTTCAGTCATATGATAGAAACAGTCATTTACAGTACTTTATGATGGGGCCTTATGGCGTCAGCGTTCCCCATAAATGCAAATTTTAGGTAATATATAAATCAAGAGAGAAAGCACAGTTCTATTCATTTGATTATATTATAAATTTCATGGAATATTTCTTTATAATGAAATAGTTTTAGTGCTAAAAGCAGCTTTCTAACTGTCATAGTTTCCTAGTTATTGCAATATAAGCAATAATTTTTTTCTTCTGTTTTCTCATAATATACTTTTTTCAAAAATAACTTCTTGTTTCTCCAAGAAGACTGAACCAAATTCAGTGAAACTTTTACAGAGTATAATATAACCATATATCTTGATTTTGTCACTGACAAATTCACTTTTGAGTGAAAGTTTTTATTCTGTATAATATTTTTGAAAATAACATGATTTTTTTCAACTTAAAAAAAAAACAAACTTACAGGTTGAATTTCTAAATTTCCCCACGGGAGAAGTTTCATTATTAGTGGTAAAAATTTTAAGCAGTTCCCTTCAGTTATAAGGTAGCAACAAGCATTTACTTTAAAATGGTGCCTTATGGCATCAGCGCTCCCTTTAAAACTAATGTATTTTGAAATGGCTTAAAATTGGCTACATCATATGAAATACTGTACAGTACATTTTATTGTGAAAAGTGTTATGAACATATCATTCAGCATTGAATTATTTAGGAATTGGTGAATGTCAGTAGGTGAATTTGATAAGGATGTTCTGTAAATGAGAGAGTAAATTTTTCTCTCTCTTTGCATAAAATTCTTAAGAATCTGATTACATAATGCTTTGAAGATCCAACAAATGTTTGACGTCAGTTGACAGGATGCTTAGTGAATATAATAACAAAACACTATTTTATTACAATAAAATTATACAGTAATCTCATTATCATAACCCTTAACTGAATTGAATGCATCTAGGTGTATGGAGTCAAGCATTACAAAGAAAGCAATTTTTTGTTCTTGCGTATATTGTCCTTGCATATATGTTACTTGTATTCTTTCCTGTGTGCCAGTCTCCACCTAATAAGAGAGTGGAAATGAGGGTGCTAGAATTTATGATTACTGTGATGGGTTTGAATAACAACCTGTGTCATTCTAAAAACATTGTTATTACAAACCCATTAATCATGTAATAGTTTGATTCATCATTTAGGAGGGAGGGCAAAGCAGACAGAACATGAAAGGAAAATGTAGCTGCCAGAAGTCCAGTCCCAGGAGAAAAAAATGGTGGCTTTGGCACTGAAACTGTGTGCACGGAAACACTAGAATCAGCACCTAACTCTTGAACTTTTAAATCATCAGGAGCAAGAAATTGCCCCTGCAAAAGCAGGTGCAATGTGAGACCATAGCCTTTCGGAGACGTCATCACTAACTGAGCTGAATGTGGCAGTAGATGTGAAACGTGGCTTAAGAGAGCTAGCAGATTAGAAGCAGGAAGGCAGAGATAGCAGGTGCAGCAGATGAAGAACCTGGCTGGTTTCCTCCCAAGAGTAGTATGATGTAATTACACCTCTGGAGAGTAGATGTTTGGAGTAGGCGTAGCCAAAATGTCATAGTAGTTGCAGGAAGAAACATTGGCATGAGGAAACCTCATTTGAAGACACTTATGACTTAATGCTTGCAGTCGTAGCTTGACTATCCGGACCCGATAACTCTGTGAGAGGAAGAAGAATGTTGCAAGTAGATATATCTTTATCCAAACTTATATCAGAGTTCAGCAGACCAATTGCTGGAAATTACACAAGTGAGGTTGACATGAAAGTACTGTAGGAGTTGCCATCCCAGCCAGTACAAGTACTTTATGCTGAGCAGGAATATAATGGAATTGAAAAAAATGCCAAGACAAAAGATGCTTTTTGAAAAAACACACAAAAGCACTTACTCAGTAAGCTGAGAAGGAATTGAGAACCACATGTAAAGTTACGGTGAACAACAAACAGGAAGTGAATGGCTTAAGTAACCATTACATTGTAAACAATGAACCCTGATTAGAGCTCGTAAAATCAACAGCTCACACGTACAGTCACCAAAAACCCCAAGCTAGAAAGTATGTGAACAGGAATACCGTAATGACTCTGAAGTTACATCATTAAGTGAGAAAATTAGTAAAAAGCTAAACTAGCAATAGGCTACTCACAGTATCAACACAGCAATGCTTCATCTGCTTGTGGAAAGGTGACATGCTGAAAAAACTAAAAAAATATAGTAACACATCTCACACAGTATGAGGATTAAGTGGAGATGCTTTTGCAATGAAATCCTGTCAGTGGCACATGACTAAACATGTTAAACGAAAAGCGATGATTCATTGAGAGAATGGCAGCACTTTTTTGTACAGCTAGTATGTGCTCAGAAGAAAGAATACAAGTATATTTGCAAGGACCTGGGAGTTGGCTAAGGATTTTTGCTGGGAGTATTTGTTTTTATTGCTTTGCTTTGTGTATGTTGATGCATCTGCACATTTTAAAGTATTTTATAATTATTGAGTTTGTATTAAATATTGTATTCATGAAATAATTTTTCTTTTGGTTTCTTCATTGTGCAATCTCCAAAAATAATTGCTAGATAATTCTTGTGACTAATGAGAAATGTAATTTTTTAAAAACAACTTTTTCATACAAACTCATTACTTGCAATTAGCCAATTTTGTGATCATGAAATAGGCTATCTATAGATAATGTGTTTGTTGTGGGACAAATTTAATATTCTGTTACTAGTAAGGCAAAGTTTTTTATATTTATTGTTGACTGCATATTCCATATAGCTATTTTTAGTTTATGAAAAATTAAATGTGAGATAATTTGGCAGTGAAAATACCAGGTAAAAGTAAATCTAACTTTTAATTGACAAAATTATAGTTCTAGCAAAGAGGATCATTAAGCTATTGGAGACCCCTCCTCTCAGCAATAGGCTGTAGTTTTTTACATATCTTTTCAGTGTACCAACAGTTTTTAAATTGGGTATTTTAGTCAAATGTCGTGCAGAAAATTTTCAGGTGTAAAAATCAATTTGATACCAGTGTATATGGTATACATTTTGGGGAATGGTTGAAAGATAAAGGGGTCTGATGAAAATGGTAACTTCAGCACTGTTTGAAGATTTAACATTTTTATTCTTACATTAACTTTTGACAAATGAAAATGCTAAAATGTTTCTTGCAGTAATTTTTTTTATTTCACTGTGTCAACTTCAGCAAGCTAAGGATGGTTTAAAACCAAACCCATTCTCAGTATGATGTGTTTTATCTACAACACTTTTTCAAATGACCGAGTTTTTAGTGTCCATAATGATTGCTGTTGTGGTTATTAGTTTGTTATATAGTTACACTTATTTTTCACAATGTGTGGTACATTAAAGCATATCTTAAGAAATTTTTTGAGTAAAAGTGGTTCATCACATTCTACACTCAAATTTTGATGCTTTTTTATTTTCTCCCTTTACTGTATTCCATTGTAGATTATTTCATTAACTGGTAATTTTGTTGGTATCCCATTAAGAGTTCCACATTTGAGCGAGTAAGGTTTCCAACTGCAGTTTTCAGATACGTGTTGATTTGATTTGATGATAAGTAGAGACCAGAATATGATTTATTGAGTTACCTCATAAACCTTTTTATGAGACTGCATGAGACCAGCATGTAGGTCTTGTAATTATCAGAAAGGAAGCAGATTTGATTAACAAGCCTTGCTTTTTATTTAAACAAAAGTAATTTATTGTTTGAACTTAGTGTGCCTGCAGCAGAATTAACAAATCACCTGGAGCATGCTTTTTCATTTATGTTGATCCAATACTTTATAAGAAGGTAAAGGTACAAGTTATCTTGCTGCGGAAATTTATATTTACGTCACTTTGAGTGAGGTATCAAATTAGTACACTGATCTTGTTTGGACGTGGCTCTTTGATTAAGAAAGTTTTATGAGTTGCCACTTATCAAAGTTATGAAGGTTGTTTTACTCTGGTTGCGTACCTCTGTTGCAATTTCGACAATGCATTGTTTATGTGGTACACTACCTACAATTCTTCATGTTCCTTTCTTCCTTTATAGGGGAATGAGTTTTAAAAACTACTGACACCCCTTTGCATATCTTTTAATCTTAAAAGTATGTTGCCAAATGTTGAAAGTGATATTACTTCAAACATTGAATTCCTTTTAGGGCAAAATCTTCGTAAATTATATGTATTATCTCTTGTTATTTATCAGTTACTCTTGCAACCCTCAGTGACAGCTTTACATTTTTAGAATATTGTGTGAATTATGAAATGTATTTTGCCAGGGATTTTACATTCTTTTGTTCACATTGTCACATTTACATAAGTCATCTTTTAGAAAAATGTTGGGCTCTTTGAAAAGTAGATTAAGTTTCAATTGTGCTATTTCACCTAGTGCGTGAAATAGCACTGTGTAGTTTGCTTACCTGAATGTTTAGCTATGCTGTGCATGGTTGCTCTGAAAGCTCAGAAAAGAGGTTCAGTAGCTGAAAGTTTATTGGGTTCATGCGTAAGTATAAAACCTAGTTTTTCAGATGCCTTACTGCCAACACCACTGGGAATTGGGCAATTACCAGAAATTATTATATATTAACATATTAACACCCAGCAAGATAGGATCATGCAGATCCTGAAGAGGTACATTGACAGCTGCTTTCTAAGTAGGATGTGGCCTGCACATTGGTGTATCGTTTTCTGGGCTAAGATTTCATTTTAGAAGGTTAACTGAAAATAATCCAAGATGGGATTATTGTGTGATTTATTGACATTTTTATTTATTTTTTTTTAATCTTTCCATACAGTTCACATAGGATTCATTATCTTAACATCTGCAGGGGTGTCACATGTTATTTTAGTCCTTTTCATATGTAATGTTTATGTTTAAGGAGCTTTTAGTCTTATCATGCCATGAATAAATTGTAATTTCAGTCAATAATACCCTTCATTAATTAATTTAAAATTGTTTATAATGATGACCTTATCATGTTCATCCTTTCACTGGAGTAGGTTTTTGAGCATGGCGTTAGTAATTTATGTGGAGATATGTTAGATGAAAGAGTTTACAAGTTCCTTAGTGGTGGTTCCTTTAAAAATACACTCTTAGGTTCTCTCTTCAACATGAACTGGAAACCTTGGTCACCAGACAGAATTGTCTCATATAGAGAAGAATGCTTTTGGGATCTGCTTCTTCACATATAACTCTTTTATAAGAAAAAGCTGAGTGCCTTTCCTGAGTGGCTCTAGTAGCAGACTTTTCAGTCTTAATAGAAATGTAAATTGTTATTAGTTTATGAAGGACATATTTTAAGATAATTTTGTTCTCTGATTCAGAGAAGGGCAAGATGTATGTCAGTCCTACTTTAGCAACACTTTAAATTTGAAGTCAGGTTCCATGGAGTTACGTTGATAGGAGACACTTGTAAAAGTAAATTTATGTGTAATGTTTTCCAGTGTTTTCTGTCCTTGCTTTTCGACTTTGTATGTAGCTTTAAAGGTTGTAATTCATTGTTCATATTGACTAATATATTTTCTCTCTTGATGATGACTCTGTCTACTTGCCAAGTAGGACATACTTGGCATTTTTTTCCCCCTTGTGAATGACTTTACCTGACCTGAATGGCATCAGCTAGTTACCTATTTTCTCTGGACCATCTTCAACTGTTTTAATGTTGTATTGTTATCAGCACTGATACCCATTTTTGCCAGTCAGCGATATGTCCAGGTCATTGAGGAGTAAATGACCAAGCACTGATCACTGAGGACCACTACTTGCAACTTTTTTGCTAAAAAGAGGATGTCCCTTTTAATGACTAGATTTACTATGTCACATGCCTCAACCAAACAAGAGGAAGATTATCTGGATGCTTTTAGTTGTTTAGATGTGGTTCTCTTGCTATGTAATGGCCTAAAAACTTATTTTTCCAGCATTCTGGAATTCTTTTGAGCAAAGTTTTACTTTCACATGTTTTTGAACAATTCTGATGTCTCTTAGAGGTGATGCTGGTGGTAGTTTTCCCCCGAACATCTTCAGTGTATCTTCAGGATTCTCCATGGTGGCTCAATTGTAATTTTTTTATTGACTACAGCAGTTACATTCATAGGGTTGTGACAACTGCCTTTTTGTCCCAGGTGATGCTCTAGAGAACAGATTTAGAGGAATGAGATCTCCCAGCCTTATGTCATACATTATTTCAGATGCATTCCATTATTTTTCAAAGTTTGTTGCTATAAGCACCATGAAGATAATGAAGGTCTCAGGAAAAAATAATTGTAGGACCCATTTCGTGTTTCCTGCATTTATCATCCTTGCTGACAAGCTTGTAGTAAGTACACTTAACTAGTTCAAGACCTCCAAGGAAGATTAAAGCTGGGTAATTTGTTTAGCATTCTCTTACACTGTTGAAATGAAAATATGCTAGGATATGTTAATTCTTATTGTGTTGAAGCTTGCTGTCACGACAAGTTTCCACATGTTAGATTATGGCTACAATTTTTAAGTGATTGAAAATTATATTTTACTCTGATTTTGCCTCTATTTTGAAAGTTCCTGTGGAAAATTATGTCATTGGCTTAAAGGTATCATTCACAGGTATTTCACACATAGTTCTTTTATTATTATTATTATTATTATTATTATTATTATTATTATTATTATTATTATTATTACTATTATTATTATTATTATTGTTATTATTATTATTATTATTATTATTATTATTATTATTATTATTATTACTATTATTATTAATTACTATTATTAGCTTAAGTCGGGAATGTGGAATGCAACAAACCTAAGGGCTTCAGTGATACAGGAGGTACAGAAAGAAATATTTTTATATGAGGAAAAAGAAATAAACATAAATAATAAGAGAGAAATAATTAAATGAGGCTCGTTTGAACCCGGTCAACAAAAAATGATTAAAGCCATTTTGAACTTCAACGATTTTCAACGGTTCAACTACATGACTAAGGAGAACATCTTAGAATTTGGTCACAGCTGGAATTGAACTTTACAAAAGGAACTGCAAAATTGTTAGAATGAATTTCGTATTGAGTACAAAATACTGGATGGTATATGCTGGGAAGATCTGTATGCAAAGGATGATCAGCATTATCAAAAATTTTAGAAATCAGGCACGAGTTAATTAAACAGTAGTCATACGAAGATATAAAGCTCTGTAATTTAATGGAACATATGGACTTTATATGTATCAGTATATAATGCAAGTCATCTGAAGACCAAACACGGTAACAGTATTTAAAGCATGGCAGAAGAAAAGAATAAAGATATATCCTCAGGACTGATAGGTCTTCAAAAATCTTGGAAGAATCACAGCATAGTTTTTAGTGCAGTTGGAGAGTAGATAGACTGTAAATTTATTGCCAAGAATGATGCCTACAATTTTAAATGATTGGGGATTCACTGTCCAGTACTTACTAAGAGTTATACTGTAAGTTGTATTAGTGTTCAGTTGTAACCCCTGTAGTTTACATCATGCACTTATTTTTCCCAAATCTCAGTTAAGGGCTACAATCATGAAATATCAGTACAAAACAATTAGTGTTATGTTTGTGAACAAATTACTTGTTTTCTAGGCCAAACCACATAATGTTGCGTATTTAGTACTGTATAAAAAGTCATTGTCCAGAGCACTGTATGTTACTATAGTGCCTTTCATCAGCAATAATACAAAGAAATGCTCTCCAGCTGTCTGTCTTGAATTGAAAAACTAGAGCCTCATGATTAACATGGTCAGAGGCAGCTCTAAAGTCAAGATCAGTCTTATAAACTCCATGATCTAGAAGTGCTTCACAAGAACCCAGGGTCTTGCAAACTCCAAACTTAACACTAAGGAGCAGATAATTATTTTTGGTATGGTCAGTCAGATTGTTGGGAACTTTTGATGAACTCAAACATAATTCATGTTTAGTACAGTGCTCAGGATGGTAATCTAGTCAGTGTTGATTACCTCACAATCACCTTTCAGGACTTTATTGTTCACAATTTTGGGTCATGCAGCATCAACAAAGCAACTTTGTCAACTCAGCCTCAATCTGCCAAAAGTAGACTTTTTATATGGATATGTTATATAAAAAGAATTTTCATGTTGTATACATACACTAGAGAACAGTGCCCATTGTTTCAAAATCATGCATGTGGTTTGGTTGTATTTTGCATTTCTGGGAAGACCGTTAGTGGTTTATCAATATTTGTGTTCATGCTCTACATGTGGAAACTAACTGCAGTCAGCTGCCCCTGTATATAATTGCATATACTGTATACAAGTCTCATTGAATTTTGGTACCTACCTCATTCCCAGTTGGCATCAGCATATAAGGAATATGTTAAACTATGGTTTGTTTAATATGTAACATTGAAATTCTTTAATTTTTCTGGGTTTGTATTTGTTTCAGTTATTTTGCTAAAACTGTTACAGAATTATAACCAAATATCTTTTACCTAGGTTTGCTAATGATATCAGCAATATTTGACCAGTTATTACAGATTAGTAGTGTTTTGCTTATAAAAACGAGTGATCAACAATGATATGGGAGTTTTGCTTGCAAGATATAATCATTTGCAGTATGACTTTATTTTGCATTTTAGATACTAAATTTGATATCAGATTGTAGCAGTATTGTATAACCATTATTTGAAACTATTTTTTATTTTATTTTATATTAGGACACTATGATTGGTAAACACCAACAATAACTTTCATATGCAAAACTGATAATTGTAACTTTCAAATATTTTCATTGTGCTAAATCCTAATCTTTAATCCACATCTATCTTGCTAAAATTTGCTTATCTAGTGTTAGAAAATTATGAGGCAAGATAAGCAAAAGTTAACAAAAATGAGTTTGATAAATGTGATAAACTTGTGCATGTTAAATTCTCAGAAAGATTTAGTCAGACTTGCATGATGCCACATGGCAAAAGCTTGTAATTATTTCTTTCATGTACCTGTTGGTTATTTGAATTTTGTTTTGTGCTAGAGTGCTTTGATGGGTTATTTTGGTGATTTTTTGCTTGCCTGAGTTTAGTCTCTTAATTTTTACATTAATTTCATATTCTGATTTTTTACTTCCAGGGTTTCTTCGAAGCAGAAGGGACAAGAAAAAAGAGAAAAAAACAAAGAAGAAAAAAGACAATGATTCATCAAGCAATAAAGAAGAAAAATCTGATAAGTATGCTATTTACTGTTTTTGTTTCCATTTGGTGTTTAGTACTACAGTTGTCTAGCTGTGATATGTATTTGATATCAGCATTTGATATTTAGGAATGAAAGTGGAAAAATATATAAAGTAAAGAAGAAATTTCAACATGTAAGGAAGAGAATGGAAAAATTAATGATAAATCAACATTACTGTTATTAGTTATCAGATATATCATACCAGTTGCACACTAATGTAAAAAAAATAAGTCAGTTAGAAATATATATTGAAAATATGTAGACCTGGTCATAGGGACCAGGTATTTACTAGAGTGGTAATTTCTTGTTAAAAGAGTAAATCAGTCTTTTCAAGTTTCTAAGAACTTTTGAGAGAGAGCAAGACAGACAGACAGACTCATGGAAGTCCAATTTGCTTGTAATCAACAGATGAACTAAGAACATATGCATTTAAATTACATGATTTTTGCTGCAGCATTAATTATACCATATATGTGCTGTTATTAATAATAAAGTGAAAATCATTAAAGTTACATATAAATATTTTCAGGTCATTGATCGTTTACATTTAAGTTGCACTTCTGTGAGCAGTTATATGAATATTTCTCTCTCTCTCTCTCTCTCTCTCTCTCTCTCTCTCTCTCTCTCTCTCTCTCTGTACAAAGATAAAATGACGTAATTATAGAATAGAGATGTAAAACTATACAAAACAAATAAACATACATGTTACATATGCATGGGAAAAATATCAGGAACACCAGCAGTTTGTTGTGAACAGATACTTGGAACTATCTACTGTACTTAGGGCATTGGCTACCCTATTTTTGCTCCAGAACAGACTGTGGCACAAGATTTGCATTGTAATTTTCTGCCCACTTGAAGAATACTGTGGCCAACTTGCATAGCAACTCTGCATTCTGCTTCACTGGTTCTTCAAGTAACAAATGGCAGTCGGACGTGTCTCTTGACTCCCGTTCATTCCTTTAATGTTATGAATGCTGGAAAGTTTATGAAAAATCCTTGAACTGTAAGTAGGTGATAAGAATAAACTGTTCCTTTTAACCCTAAGTTGAAGGTCCATAAGATGGTTATCCCAGTCCTGAGTCAGTACATCAGAGAACATGAGAATTTTTGGAGGAAGAAGCAGCAGAGCTTCCTGCTGTAGATTGACTTTGTTTTGCCACTACTAAAGGCCCACTGAGATGTTGTGTCACCAGAATATGGAAGTTTTCCTTCAAGAATTGGTATGCCAAAGCTGGAGGAATTGAATCCTGAAGAGGCTCTGGGCATTAGCTTCCCTAGGGGCACCAGTTGCCTGATTGCTATCTACCAGGATTTGGCTGTTGGACAGGGACATCTGCAAAGCTGTTGAATGGTTGTTGCTAGATGTCATTCCCAAAAATTGACAAAGCTGAAGAGAATGAAGATATGCTCTGATCTTGTGACAAAGCTGTTATCAACCAGTTGTTTAGATAAGGTTAAATTCGTACTCTTGTGACCCAAACCCTTCACCCAAGCTAAAAATTTTGTAAGACTTGCAAACACAGGATGCAGTATTAGTATACTTAACCCTCACACACAAACCACAGGAACTTGCTGGCAGATAGGAGGATAGAGCTTTGGAAGGCATCATGCAGATTCATATGGGATAATCTTCAGTTCTGTTCTCTTTATTATCTTCTTTAATAATGATACTGATATTAATCTTCTGAGCTCATTTATACTATTTATTCAGTGATGATCCTTTTATCAGCCTTACCAGGCTTGAGAAAAGAGTTCCAGTGAGATACAAAACAGCAGGTCAGTTGCCTGTGTAGTTTGTGTGTCTTATCAAGCTGTATAACAGCTCTTGCAGTAAGATTTATATAGATCAGGCACACAAATGATTACTATCATCCAGACTATACATACCTATAAATACATCCACTTATAAAGGAAAAATGGAAAATCCTTATCAAAAGATAACATTCACAAAATAAAAGCAGACTTTTATTAAGAATATTGCTAAAGCAATCTGGGGCAGAAAAAGCACAAATGCATGAAAGTTACAACCATCACAAGAGACTGAAATTGTTCATAAAAAAGCAAGGAAGGTAGACCAATTACTTAGACAGGCAAAGTTAAAAGTCAAAGACAAAGAGCAAAAAAAAAAAAAGGCAAAAGCATTTTTTCCACACATGAAGTGTACAAGAGGCCTTTAAAAGATGAAAATGGGATTATTATTAGTGGTGATATTCTACTAAGTGCATGCTTTGCCAGGTGTACACCTACAAACATACCTCAGAAATTCCAAGTATCCTAATAATATGCAAATGAAACTGGTCATCAAAGAAAACAGAAATAGCAGAAGGAATTGTAAAAATGAATACAGGCAGTCCCTGGTTAATGGCGATCTGGTTTTACAGCGCTCGTCTAGTGATGAAAATCAGCAATTTTCTTCGGCAAAAATCGCCGATTTCTGCTTATCGGAACCGATAATTGGGTTTTGGCGCTGATACATACTTAACAGAGGTGCTTACAATCGAAAATTGGCGCCGATAAGCCCTAAAAAATAGCCGAAAATTGCTGGTTTTCAGTTAGCAGCGATTTTCGGTTATCATCACACCCTCAGAACAGAACCCCCGCCGATAACCGGGGACTGCCTGTATACAGTTGAGGTTCAGATGGACTCCACCTAAGGTTGAACAAATAAGCAGAGGAAATTGTTCCTCACTTGTGTGGCATCTATAACGAATCCCTGAACTTCTGAAAAGCAGTGAAGGACTGGAACTGAAGAGTGTTATTCTAGAAGCTGGCATGGATTTTATAAAGAAAAATATTTTAACAGTTTTTTAAATATCTTCCTTGATGTGTCTATTATGTGTGGTAAACGATCAGTAGATATATTTAACTGGATTTCCAGACCGCATTTAGCAAGACACAACTAACTCGGATTTTCGCTTATTGCTGGTGGTTGTGGTCCCTAACCCCTGCGAATATGGGTGACATACTGTATAAGTATTTACAAAATAACTTGAAAATAATTGGGAATACTGCCATCTTCAGTATCCACAACTAAAGTCATGAAGCTCCAACTTTGAAGATTACTTTATTGTGGAGAAGTTGCTAGTGTTTAGCCTTGTACTGGGCCATGCAACATGTAGCCAAGATTTATTTTTCACATGTATTCAGTAACTAAACATGAAAAGGCAATATGTACTACCATTTTAATAAAATAATAGAATTTTTAATCATACCAATAATAATTTTCCTTTAGATTTGCTTGTAATGATAATTACATATTAATAAAAAAATATGAGTGAAAAATCAGTACAATATTTTTATTAGAATACCAGTAATAATAATGAAATGATATATGGCATATGAATTTGTGTTACTGTCATTCCATCTGTGTTGTTATCCCTAACCTCGCCATACTATAAGACTTGCACTTACAAAAGTCATGCTTCTCATTTTTATGTTTGTGCCTGACTTTGTGGTGATTATTTTAGGCTGATTCCAGATAAAGTTGTTGGGTTTGGGAGCCTCAGGTTTTCATGGTCAATTGAAACAGATGTCATTGTTTTTATTATTGGCATACTTATATAATAATGTGAAAATTGGTGTGCTGACTTATCAAATGAAAGCTTATTCTGTGCACTATGAGATGAAAAATAAAGACAATGAATATAGATTGTCCCCTTGATTAATTCTTCCATGCAGCACCTTATAATGGGGAAAATGCTTAGGACTAATAGCAAGTAATATTAGTTTTGTTTCCACAATATTCTTGTTGCAGTACATTATTTTGTTATTTCTAGTTTAGGAAAATCACCTTTTTCTTTCAGTGAAACCAATGATGACTCAGGGACCAAAGTAGCTGAAATCATTACAACATCAATGACAGCAGCAACAGATGGGGCAAATTCAACTGCTCAGACACCTAATGTTGATGAAGAGGGTTATTCAGTAAGGCCTGAAGAAAATAAAAAATCTGGAAATGATAACAGTTTTGATAGCTCTTCAGACTCAGATTCAGGTGTGTGTATTGTGTGCTC
Organism: Macrobrachium rosenbergii; assembly: GCF_040412425.1. Taxonomy (NCBI): domain Eukaryota; kingdom Metazoa; phylum Arthropoda; class Malacostraca; order Decapoda; family Palaemonidae; genus Macrobrachium; species Macrobrachium rosenbergii. Next base: position 35,671,094 of record NC_089795.1, read on the forward strand.
TTAATTTTACTTTGCTCTTTTTATAGTTACATGTTCTCCAGTTTCATTTTGTTTTAAAGCAGTTTGACCATATACTTTTGTGTGGATATTTTAACCCCTGCATTTGAGTGCCATTTCTCCTTTTTGGTAACCACTTAACATACACCAGACCAGCATACTCCACATTTATTTGTTGGAGATCATTAATTCCATTATGGCTTGCTCTGGTAGGTTATGTTTCTTTTCCTCAGCTCCTAAACTTTGATACTTATTATTATGTTTGTTTTCCTCATGGGATCTAAGAATCCATCCTTTATTGGTTTATTGTTTTGCTTTTGTGTTTGGTCTTGTACCTTAAACTAGGTGAGAGCAACCCTACCATCTACCATCATTTACAATAAAAAGACTTGTAAGTTTTTTTTTTTTTGCAATCTCAGATTTAACTTCATAATTACTTTTCCTTACCATAATTTTCCCTTTTTACAATTCATGTAATCTTTTAATATTTCAGTACTCTATTAAATGATCGATTTTGCAAATAGTATTGATGTTAGTTCAGTATACTGTTTCTGAGGAATAATGCTGAAAGAAAAATCTGATTTTTGCCCTAAGACAGGTTTAATTTTTTATTTTATTCTGCAGATGGTGATGTTGACAAGAAAATTCATGTGGAAATAAAGCCAATAAGTAATGGTAATCCACCAATGTCAGCTAGTGTTGATGAATTACGTGCTACCATTGAGGGGATGTCTCTCTCCGCAAAGTCTTTTCCCTCTGTGAGTATCTATATTATTTAATTTATTTTTAATCCCACAGAAAAAGGAGGTATGTATTTGAAGTACTGTATTTGTATGTGTAAGTAATTGAGAGAATGTGTAGCGTTTTCTATACTGTACTCATCATGTTGTACTTTTATGAGGTGCAGAAATAATTTACTATAGGATATATTTTTCACTGAAAATTGTGTTTTTAAAGATAAGAAACACCTTCCTTTTCATATTCCACCATTGGAAAGGCTTAAAGATCTTGCCAAAAAAGGTATCTTTACAAGCTTTACACTGTCATATCCTGAAATATCTAAGGTGTGAAGTACAAGATATCAAGTTCTATTCACTACTGAAGATTGCTTTACTTTTATCATATCCTATTCAGTAATTATTTTTTACTGCATATTTCATCATGTCTAAATGGAGCATACTTTAGTCCACAATTTTTTCTCTATGCCACTGACAGTATTCAGAACAAAAAACTTTGATGAATAATGCTACACAGAAAATCTTCTCTTCTATTGTCTTTTGCTTTTGTGTTGTAAATTTATTGGTTGAATGGTTTACTCCATGTTCATAAACAAATTAGGTTATGGGTTCATATGAGTGAATAGTACAAACACTTGTTGTAGAAGAGGAAGGATTTCTAATGCAGAAATCATCTTCACCCATAAGGTAAGTTGTATGTGCAGTTACTAGGATGTGTTCTTATAGTGAACAATCAGACTTACTACTGGAAAATATCCTTAGTTGCTTTGACTTTGAAGTTTTGAAGAAAAAAAAATTCCATATTTAGTTGCTGTGGTGTTCATGCAACAGTCAAAACTTGTAGTTTACTGATGCCAAAAAGTGCAGGTAAAAGGACAGTCTAGTTCTTTCAGTAAACAAAAGAATTCATGAGTTCTCTCAGGTTAGCAGTGCCTTCACTGCTAGATGATTTCCTCATTCACTACTTCTGTAGTGCATTTGTAGATCTGACATAATTGGCTTCTGTAAAGTAAGCATTTTATTTGGCAGCAGAAATAGTGGTTTGAGAGTGGTCAAGGTTGTGTTTGTGTATGTTATAGAATAGAGTTACTATTATCATTATTGTTTCATTGTTTTTATTTAAAATGTGCAAACATTCATGTAGAACTAAGCTCTAAAGGCCATTTTTGTCTTAACGCCCATTCCATATATTGTTTACTTTGTTTGGCATGATATGTTCTGAGATCAGAGTTCCCCAGAGGAGAATGACAGTTTAGATACTAAGCATTTATATGTGGAATCATTGGTTCTTGGCTGTCAGCATACTGAACTTATTTGTTGTTTATTTTGCATCCCTGTGCTACCAACATTCCCCAGACTGAGTTTTTTGCGTACATTTCACTGTTCTCAGTTCTCATTTTTCTTTTATCTTCGAGTCTTATCTTTTCATGTACTTAGTATTTAGTATGTTTCTTAGTGATAGCTTAAGTTTTGGTTTTCTCATTCACTGGTAATGTAAAGTAATCTTTTATGTCAGGAGAATACCCCTTGGTGATTTTCACTACATTTAGTTTACCTATGTTTACAGTTTATGTGGTATTTGTAAGTTAATTCTTCTTAAGTCTTTAGGATACCTCCAGTTTTTTCCTGAAAATTAGTGTGTACTTGGTTCCTTCACCAACTGTATAATTTTGCACTAATTAAGTGCTCTTAAATTTAGTGTTGTTTTGAGAATTTTGTTATTGGTTTGAGAATTTTGTTAAGTTCTTTGGCAGTTTGTATATCCAAGGGTCGTGGACATGCCTATAGCTCATTAACAATAACTCCAAATGAAAAATTACATAGAATAAAAGATGTTCAGTGTGCCAAAATCTACCTAAACAGTAACTTACCTGGTCAGTTTGCATGAATTTACTGATAAACATTTTTTCAGCAGAAAGTAACTTTTTCAAAGTACCCAGTTGACGCGAACGGTGCCATGTAGCACTGCTTTCCCGTGGTTCTTAAGACAGCCATATTGCAGCACTCCTCTCACCCTGTAGTTCCTAAGGCTGCCGCCTACACTGCCCCAGCCTGATTGCGGGAAATTTAATTCCATCCAATCGTATGCCCCGTTCATCCAGGTCATTCCCTAGGGCCATGGATTAAATATATATAACCAATCAGAATGTCTGATTAATGTGTATTCATAGGCCTATGCCCTGACCCACAGTCACCCTTTCTTTCCTTGTTTAACCGCCGAGATGGAGAGTCACGATAGAATTTTGTTCCTTAGAGTAACGTCCACTGACGAATTTAATTCCTATACTGATATTTATACCGCAGTTACACTTGAATTTCTACAAAATACTGGTGAACTCACTAAGTGGTTGTACCAAGAAGGATTACTTAATGATTATTCTGGGTTGTGTACTGTGTGTAACATCAGAAACAGACGATTTCTCCAAGACGGAATTAACCCCAGCACTGGACAACCGATCTACATGTGGCACTGTGTAAATTGTAAGTGCTGAAAGAAGGTATCAGTCCGGCATGGATCATTCTTTGAAAAGTCAAAAATGTCTCTAGAATCAATAATTGTACTCATATTTTGTTTTGCTAAGAAACTGTGGCAGTGCGATTTGAGATCTTTTGTTGTATCGCTATTGTTGCATACGATGGTAGACTGATATAATTCCTGCAGAGACATTTGTTGCGAAATTCCGCTGGCTGATAATAAGAAAATCAGCGGTCCTGGTCATATTGTAGAGATCGACGAAAGTATATTTGGGAAAGAGAAGTACAACCGAGGCCGTAAGGTTGATGGATCCTGGATGGTTGTGGCATTGACCGACAGATGCTTGAGACCCTTTTCAAGATCATTCCAGACCTCTCCCGTGAAACTGCTCCCGGTGTTGCTGGACAACATGCTTCCAGAAACCACGATCATATCTGATTGCAGGAGGTCGTACAGCGACATCTGGGATCATTATTTCACGCATAATGTAGTGAACCACAGTGTTAACTTGGTTAGTCCTGACGACCTGAGTATACACACGAACTATAGAGTCGTAGTGGTGCGTTCTCAAAGGGAGCACGCTACTGAGACTTGGTACGCAGAAAGAACTTTATGAAAACTATTTTTCTATGTACCGCATCCAAAGGCAATATTTAGAAGCTGTTCTGTGTCCATTTTGGGCTTTTCTGGATTTAATTAAATGCGTCTATCCGCTCAAAAGCTGCCCAGCATCCCCCGTCTTGGATTTACTTTACCTGCCGATAACACACCCCTTGGCCAGGTCAGGGCACAATGCCCTAAATCAGGTTAGGTTGGGTTGAGTTAGGTTAGGTCAGGAGTCAGGACACGTTATTCTAGGTTTGGTAAGGTTTTGGTTTGTTTGGTTAGGTCGTAGCCACTGGCGAAGCATGTGTCCAAGTGCATCATTAGTCAAGCCGACCAGAATGGTGGGACAAACGTATCCACATGTTCGAGTTACTGGGTTTAAAGGTGGGGGTTTTGCCCCCGGGCAGGTCAGAGCATGGCACCCTAAGTCAGGTTAGGTTGGGTTGCGTTAGGTTAGGTCAGGACATGATATTCTAGGTTCGATTAAGTTTTGGTTTGTTTGGTTAGGTCACAGCCGGTGACTGAGCACATGTCCGAACAGATCTTTACTCTCCGTGATTGGAACGACTGGACACTCATGATGTAGCATCTTGTATGCAGAGTGGCGGGTCAGCCTTTTGTATGTAGAGTGGCGGGTCAGCCTACTGTATGTAGAGTAGTGGGTCAGTAAATTGGGATATAAAGGAAGTTGTGGACATCGTATACCTTCGGGTCTGTTCCCCCCACCCAAAAACCCCAGTTTCCCAACAGGTTCCCCTTACCATTTTTAGGTTTCCTTCGATTCTTTATTTTAACAATGTGTCACCTCAAAAATGTGATAAATAGCAATGATTTCATTCCTGATATAAAAAACATGATTTGCTGTTTTCGTTACTTTTCTTAATTACTTTTTTTTGGCGGGAAAGTCACTTTTCTTCTATGTTGTCTTTCATCATTACATTTTGTGTTCTAAATGTCTTGTTTATTTTTTTTAGTATTGTGGACTTGTTGCCTCTCTTGTCAGCGCAGAGCAAGTTCTGTCATATCTTTCTGGTTTTTTTATATCTATAACAAACTGTGTTGTATATCTTTTGCTAAGCAACATTCTCCTATGCATGACGTACATTGTTCTTTCAATTTATTTTGTTGTATTTTGAATAATTTTACATCATGTATTCAGAGATAATGAGTTTAAACTTTCCTTTGCTTGCTTGGTAAAATATGTAATGGTATATAGCTAGAGACTCACATAATCCAGGTTCTTCTTGCTGGGGCCAAGTCTGAAGCCCCAGATCTCAACTGTTACTTGCAAGAATCAGTCATTCAGGAAGGTCTCTTTCTCCAATGCCAGTACCCTCATTCCTTCTTTGGTCGTCTTGGCTTCATTCTTGCTGCTCAGCAAGATTTCATAACTTTTCCAGTACTTCATTGTTGACTGTGAAGAATCACTTATCCTTGAATGATACAAGCTGCTCTCCTGCTGGTGCAGAGCTGTTCAGGCAGTATCTGTTTTCAGTTTGGGAAATTGTGTAGCAACAATTACAGTAGCTGATCACCAGCATACCAACTCCAGGACTGCTAAGATAGGATGAACTGTTACTAGCACTGGTATTGGATGTGTCAGTGTCAGCGACATGCTGAGCCATGATCTGAGTTGCTCCACAGCATTCACAAGAATGTCTTCACTAGGTTGACTCAGATCTTTGGAGGAGAAAGCAGCTCATCTTTTAGGAAACATCAGTTGACATGTCGACTAGGACTCAAGTTGCTCCATTATCAAGGACCTGAGCTACCCATGTACCAAGGATCCAAGCTACTCCAGCTCCTAGGATCCAAGCCACTTCAGCACTATGGATCTTAACTGCTCCAGAACTAAGAACCTGAACTGCGCTGAGAAGCAGGGCTACTTTCAGAACTAATTAATCTGGCTTGACTAAAATCACTTCAGCATTATCAATCAAGATTAGAGCCTGTAATGTTATGAGCCATAACTCCGCATTTTCAGTGATGATTCCAGAGAACGGGTGCTCTCCAGCCTTCATGATCAGAGTTATTGTAGTGACTATAGCCATGATCTCTACCAGAGTCAACCAGAGCTATTTCAGGATCAAATTGATGACTGGACTGGAGGCTGCTGCATTGAAGTATTGTTGTTTATAATCAATGAGTTTGTAATAAACAACTAACTTTTTTGATAGGATTTAGTCATGCTGTTTTCTTTAGTAGTCATTTGACATGTGTAACCCATTTTCTGTGAGTTATTCATGCATTTTTACTGAACGAACAATGTTTTATCATTGTTTTTATTGTGAAATTTTCTTAGTTGAAGGTTAATTTGATATTTAACACATCTTTCTGCTGCTGAGAAGACTTGAAAGGTCCTTAGTTCTTAAAAAATAGATGTAGAATTTTACTGGTAAAGACAGATAGTAAGTGTTACTATAAGGTTAAAGAAAGCCAGGTTTAAGATATTATTGGAGATCAAATGACTCCCATACAGTATTTAAGTGTCAATTTTGTGTTCAGAAGAGCTATTCAGAAATCATTTCATGTATGGAATTGAGTAAGTGGGAGTTAGCATTAAAAGTTAAACAAATTTTGACATTATTAACCATTCATTTGATGCTGAGTTTTTGCTCCTGGCATGATTTGATTGACGTGTGCAGAAATCTCAATGCAAGTTTTACTGACGCTTTAATATAAGTACTGTGTAACTGGCACTGCACTGATGTCTGTATGTTCTGAGGATTTTATTGTACAAGAGTATGCTACCCTTGTTTTTTTGGTGTTAAAGTTCACAAATTAGAAGCCAGTATGCTCAGTACATATTTCCATTTGTGTTAATTCCCTTTTTTAATACAGTACATATAATTGTTCATCATAACTTTTCATCTTCACCACTATTTATGTCTACGGTAGGAAGGAAGTCTATTTTTGTGTTTTACTATGTTATTCCTTTGAGGACTCCAATTTATAGTTTGCTGTAAAAGAAAACTATTGAGATGGCTATTTGTCTATCTGCCTACACTTTTTCTGTCTGCCCACAGATCTTAAAATCTACCGAGGCTAGAGGGCTGCAAGTTGGTGTGTTGGTCATCCACCCTCCAATGATTAGACTTACCAAATTGCAGCCCTCTAGCCTCAGTAGTTTTTATTTTATATAAGGTTGAAGTTACCCATGATCGTGCGTCTGGCACCGCTATAGCTGTCAACAACACAGGCTACCACGTGGCCGTGGCTGAAAGTTTCATGGGCCGTGACAGAGTTTCATACAGCATTATATGCTGTACAGGAAACTATTGCGCTGAAGAAACTTCAGCTCATTTTTTACTTGTTTTATGTAGTATACAGAAATAAAGGTTGAATTCTTTTAATGATAAAAATGGTTGATTTTAGATGTTGGATCTCTTTATATGAGAGCAAAAAGAGATTCCACTGAGGATAACTGATTAAGTAAAGAAATAGGAATTGATATAAAGGAGAAGAGAGATTATGTTAGATATAAAAGAATGAAAAAATTGAAATAAAATGTTAAAAATAACTGAATTAAAAGGAGACTTTAAAGAAGAGTATTTTTTATTTGAGATGAGTGGTAAAATAAGGTACTGTATTAAACAAATTCAAATAAGAAAGAACTTAATTAGTTCTTTTAATAAATAAAAGCTTGGTAAAGTATCATATACCTCAGAAGCTGGGTTATCAACTCTATAAAAAAAAAAAATTATACATCATTGAGGTACAGCTTTAGTTTGGATAAAATCATGTAACCCAACAGGAAAAAATCCATTATCTTGTCTAAGAACCAAAGTTGGTGTCTCCAGATAATCCTTGAATAATTCATGGCTGTATTCTCCCAGGTTACGTTCCTGTGTATCTTGTACTGTATTGACAAAATGTTTTCATTGCCAACCATTCTGCTTGGGATTCAGAGCACAAGTAACATAAGAGGGTTGTATCCATGAAACACCAAAATTAATGGAATTGTATGTGTAGGATGAGGGGACCATTATTTACCTGTATTGATATAAATTTTCACTTGAAGTCTAGTGTATAGATTAAGATCAGATAAAACTGCAGTTGATCCCCACTTATTTGCGGTTCAGTATTTGTGGCTTCAGTTATTCATGGATTTTTCTGTGGGACATATATCCACATTATCCATGGAAAATTCCACCATTCGTGAATTTTTTTATGAGCAGGTACTGTGTTTTCATATTATTTTCATGACTAAATGTTTTAGGATGATAGTTTAAGGTTTATTTGGTGTTTGAACTGTTAAAATAGGCAGTTATATTTTAGAGGGGCTCTCTGGTGTTTGAACTATTAAAATGGACAGTTATAAGCTTTTTTAGAGGGTTTCGGTATTTGCGGATTTTTGGTATTTGTGGATGGGTGTGGTATGCATCCCCTGCAAATACCAGGGGACGACTGTAAAGGTTTGTAGCTGCATACTATTAGTATTTTTTTTTATAAATGTAGAAAGATTGTGAAGGAAATTCTCACTGAAAATAGAACAGCTCACCTACCACTTATTTATCAACTTCATTATTTGGTGGGTTTTGCCAGGCTACCATTTACCAAGTGATGTATACTGTATAAAGTGTTCAGTTGTGTTATGTCAGAAATTTTCTTGTGTGGAAGCAGATGGGGCTACAACTGGTAGAGTATTTTAAGATTTTCTGTCTTGGATGTACACATGAAAGTAATTTTTTTAATCACTAAAGGAAAGCTGAAAACTGCATTAGGAAATACTGTATTAGAAATACAGAATAACATTGCATAGTTACACTCTTTAAAAACTGCACAAAACCATCTGACCATGTAGAAATTTGTATTTAGTTACATTTCCTCTGATGAAGAGGATGCTTGTTGTCATAAAACTTATTTTATCCTCATCTTTAAAGGACATAACTTTTCTTCATAGTCTGTATTTCAATGAATGGTAACAATATTATACAATTTTGAATACAGTATTGCCAAAATTGCTTCAATGGCAAATCTCATAATTTGGTTAGAAATGACATTTACTGTGTCATTACAAACGCATTAATCATAAATATGTGCAAAATACACCATTTCAAAAATTAAAAGACGGATCCCCAGTAGTATTGACAGCCAGGAGGCAGCAGACAAATTCGTTTTTTTGTGCATCATACTGCACTGTGGACGTGCTGCCATTCTTCCAAAGACCACCAAGCATTTCTTCCTTTATTTGTGCTGTGCCATTCATGGATCAATATATATTATTGTTCATAAATTTCATACCAGTGCTTAGCAAGTTATTTGCTTTAAGCCGGCAAATTTCAGATTGCCCATATGTTACAGTGAGTAGCCTACCTATGTTTTCAGTTCCTTTTCAGGAGTTGTGGCCTGTATGTTCTTCCCTTCACACCTGCAGATGTCTCCCTTTTCCAAGGATCTCTTAGATATCCCTAGTAAAGATTTCTTGGTCTGTTTACCTGCTGCTCCTGTTATGTGCTGCTTGTTTGACTTCCTCCTGCTCAGGCTAAGCTCTCTGCCCTGATGTAATTTTTTAAGCCCACTCCTCGGTTAGACCTACGGTGAAAGTTTCATTAATGTTGTAAGATCAGTTACTTGCTGCTGTTAATAATTCCATGCAGAAGTTGAATGTGGCCTTACATGCTACTGTCTTCCCCCCTCCTTTGGTCCCATTGCCAGATTCAGTGTTTCTTGACACTTGACTACCCTTTGAAGTTGATGTTCCTGCTGCTCTGATGTTTTTTATGTGGATCTATTCATGTGTCTTGTCTGGTTCAGAGTATTTCCTTGATTCTGGGTACTTGGCCATCTTGTCTACACATATATGCTAGCCCTTAAACGCCTAATGGACGTATCATACGTCGACTAAAATTGTCTGTTGGGTGCCAAGCGGACGACTCGTACATCGACTACAAAATTTCAACCTTCGGTCAATCTTGACTCGACCAAAATGGTCGAAAAACGCAATTGTAAGCTGCAAAACTCTACATTCTAGCAATATTCAATCATGTACCCTCATTTTGCAACAAATTGGAAGTCTCTAGCACAATATTTCAATTTATGGTAAATTTTTGAAAAACTTTTTCTTACGCTCGCGCAGTAACTCAGCTGAAAATTTCATAAATTCTTTTTCGGCTATTTTGTCGTAATTTTTGCAATGTTCTATATTAGCTGTTACATAAAGTTTTATATATGAAAATGTGTGCAATTTCATGTAAAATACAGCAAAATACAACCCATGGTTATGGTTTTTATCAGTTTGGGAAATATTTTCATATAAACCAAGATAACATATACTCTTCAACTCGGGTCAACTTTGACTCAATCAATGATAAAAACGCAATTGTAAGCCAAACTTCATATTCTAGTAATATTCAATCATTTACCTTTCATTTTGGTAAACAATTGGAAGTCTTCTAGCATAATATTTCGATTACTTGGTGTGAATTTTTGAAATTTTTCCTTACGTCCGCACCAGAAATTTTTCGCCACGCTTGTCGTAATGTTTGCACCGTTTTATATTAGTCATTACATAAAGTTTTATATATGGAAATGCGTACTTCATGTAGAATACAACAGAAATAACTCATGGTTGTAGCTTTTATCAGTTTTGAAATATTTCATATAAACCACGTTTATAACTGCTGTGGGTCTTCTTAAATCCTCGTCAACTTAACTCGACCGAAATGGTAAAAACGCAATTATAAGTTAAAACTCTTATATTCTAGTAATATTCAATCATGTACCTTCATTTTGCAACAAACTGGAAGTCTCTAGCACAATAATTCGATTTATGGTGAATTTCTGAAAAAAAACTTTTTCCTTACGCTCTGCGCGCAGTAACTCGGCCGAACATCTCAGAGATTCTTTTTCGTCATGTTGTCGTAATGTTTGCATCGTTTACATTAGTCGTTACATAAACTTTTATATATGAAAATGTGCGCAATTTCATGTAGAATACAACAGAAAATAGCTCATGGTTGTAGCTTTTATCAGTTTGGAAATATTTTCACATAAATCATGATAACTGCCAAAATTTCAACCTTCGGTCAACTTTAACTCGACCGAAATGGTCAAAAAATGCAATTGTAAGCTAAAACTCTTACATTCTAGTAATATTCAATCGTTTACCTTCATTTTGCAATAAATTGGAAGTCTCTAGCACAATATTTCGATTTATGGTGAATTTTTAAAAAAAACATTTTCCTTACATCTGCGTGGTAACTCGGCCGAACATCTCAGAAATTCTTGAGTCACGTTGTCGTAATATTTGCACCATTTTATATTAGTTGTTACATAAAGTTTTATATATGAAAATGTGCACAATTTCATGTAAAATACCACAGAAAATAACTCATGGTTGTAGCTTTTATCAGTTTTGAAATATTTTCATATAAATAACGATAAATAGAAAAAATTTGACTTTCGGTCAACTTTAACTCGACCGAAATGGTCGAAAACTGCAATTGTAAGCTAAAACACTTACAGTCTAGTAATATTCAATCAATTAGCTTCATTTTTCAACAAACCGGAAGTCTCTAGCATAATATTTTGATTTATGGCGAATTTTTGAAAAAACATTTTTTTACGTCCGCGCGTTATGAATTCATGCATCATTTTGTGATAATATTTTCTCTGTGTTGCTTTGATCGTTTTACAATTTGTTATATACCAAAATCATCGCAATTTAGTGTACAATACAAAGAAAAACAAAATATCCCATTAGCTTTAATCGTTTTGCTCACAGCGCGATTTGTATAAAATTATATATGAAAAATTTTTTTTGCGCTGTCATATATTTCAATATTTATATATGATAATGATATTTTTTTTCATTTCTGATGGTTGCATACTAAACTTCAGGCAATGACAAAAAAAAGGAGCCAAAAATGAACTCTTAATCTTAAAAACTAAGCATGCTGTGATTTTTGAAAAAAAAAACTTTTTTTCCGCTTCGGCGCTAACTCACCGAACGCCGCCGGCATACGGGAGACGTTTTTGTAAATAGAGGCTCGGCGTTTAAGGGCTAGTATGCTGCAGTGTACTCTTGACATCCTTATATTGTATGGCATCTGTGTACTTGATTTCTCCCGAATTTTCAACTCCCCCATGTACAGTATTTGGCCATTCCTGCCCATGCATTGAGCTTTTCCCCTCAACTACTTCAGCCTCCATGGCATGGACATACCCTCCAGTCCTGCCAAGTCTTTTGGCTCTTGTGTATCCTACTTTGGTGTATCCCGCTCATGTCTATCCAGCTACCGCCAGTCTTGTTTGACTTCAAGCGCTTGTGCACTTTAGTGTGTTCAACTGTCTTTGCCACTTCATCTGTTCCTGCCTTGGCTCCTATTCTTGTCAGCCTCCTTGCCTTTTTTTTTTCCCTGCATTCTCACCTTCTTGGGTGGTGGCCCTCACAGTCACCATAATCACAGCTCTGTCACTTCATTTTCACAGGTTCTTCCTAACCTGCAAGTGATTCCACTAACAAGTGGGCTTCCCTGTGTACATATAAAAAGACTGCTACTGAGTTGTACTCTTAAGCCAAGTCTCCTTAGTTTAGCATCACTGCAGTTCAACTTTATCAGGACCCTAGACTTGGTTCTGCTCATTTCCCTAAGCATGACCGTGGCCTGTGTCCTTGATTTCCAGTCAAAGAAGCTCACCCTGGTCCAGTTTCCCTTCTACCTCATCTGGTTGTCCATCAGGGTCTCCATACCCTTCCATTAGTTTTCAACTTGCAGCCTGTGATTGAGTTGCATGGGCACCCCATTATTGTTTCTGTGGTTACTACGTCAGTTGATTAGTCTTCCCCATTTTCAAAGTCTTTAACTGGACCTTCTATGAGTGTGGCTTATGCTTGTTCTGATCTGGAACCCTCAGAACACTACTGTGTTCTTGTCTACATTTATCTGCTCCTCAACTCCAAGGAAATTAGACTAGATTCCACCCAGGACCCTGTACTTGTGGTTAAAGACATGGGTGAGGAGACTGGAGATGGTTTTCTACATGGAAATCCTCAAGTGGATCTATAACATCTTGGGTATCAATTGTCCAACTAATCCTCTATGTGAGGCTTCTGTTGCCATTCTTTGTAAGGATTATGAACTCGAGTTTTAAGACCTTCAAGCTCTCATTGCTAAAGTCTCTCCACACCATCTATAGGGATGTTGTGCTACACTTGGCTGACTGTGGCCGTATAATGATTTATGACGGACCCTTGGAACTACCTGCCAATCCCCAACCAAAGTCTCAGGAGGTTCTACCATATTCATTATTGCTCCTCACAGGCTTGCCTTCTATAGCCATGGAAGCCATCACCAAGGGCAGCCCTGCTTCCTTTTAACCTTACTCTTCTCACTAGAATGCTGCATTGGTGGATACCAGGGAGTGTTTCTGCTGAGTCTGATGCTTTTGAACTGTAATAAGTGGGTGCGTGCTTCCACCTGTTCTTTGTTGGCTGTTAATTTTCCTGCCTGCCAAGGACATGGCCAGAGCTTGTAGTCTGTTCCTCTTTCTAGTAATTTTTTTAAATGTTCACGCTATGTATGAAGTGTTTAGTAAACTTAATGATGAAGAGGAGAGACTGCTCAGTATGATCTGGCATGGCTTTCTCTACGGTAAAGCTATGTTATTTTTTGTTCTTCCTGTTATGGAAAACAGATATGGTGAGATGAAATTATGGGGCAAAATAACACTCAGTTGATATAATGGAAAAAGTCTAAAAGCAGCTTTTTATCAATAGTTTATTAGTAAATTTCAATGGCTGGCAGCACTGGTAGTCTCTTGACTTTCTGTACAAGAGAGGTTTTAAATTCGAAGAGTTGGTAAAAATATCGAAATACTTGGACCAGTGCTCATGTGATTATTAAAGGACTTCCTGCAGTAATTTACCTGATAATGAATTACAGCATTAAACTTTGTCATTAGATTGTGGCATTCTTCATATCAATATGAAAATCACATCAAGTAGTTTTATGCCATCTTTAGAGTTGTCTCATTCTTTTAACCACATTTGTTTTATGGAGAGCCCTCATAACCGAATTCCTGTGTGGAGAGCATGTAGGGTTATTACTGATTGTTAACAGTTTTTAATGCAAATGTCAAAACTTCATCCAACACTAAATGTCAAGTTTCGGAGAGGAACCATTTGCAAAAGTTTTGTCAGTCTTCACCAGTTTTGGTGTACCAGTTTTATACTGAAAAAATGACATTAGAATAGAGTCAAATTTTTTTCAAAAAATTTTGTCAGGCCAGCCCTGTGAGAATGAAATATTTTAACCATACTGTCTAATAATGATAATCTTGGTAACACATGACTTTTCTGTTACTTGGAAGCTTGCTGGAAGTCAACATCTTGTGTGCTTGTTCCACTTAACTGATAGTTGAATTTGTATATATTTTTATAATCATGGTAATTTTCACAAAACCTTCACACTTCCAGGTTAGGTCTGATATGCATAATTGTGAAAGAGCTTATTACAGTGAACCCTCAAAGTTAGCTGAGTTTTTGCTGGCCCTGTGTTATGGTCTTTTAATTTACTTGCCAGTGATTTTGTTGTAAGGGCAGAGTTACATTGGCTCACGACAATTGTAATTTTTTCATCAGGATAACTCAGCCTGTAGCTGAATCACCGAATGCCCCTTTATGGTAAAATCATACTTTACTGCTGCAGTTATATATTTTTTGCTTTTTGTTATTGCTAGAGATGGGCAAAGATGATTTTTATTTTTTGTTCTTGTGATTTTGATTTAGATTTAGATTAGTGTCTTGTATTAAAAAGACTACTTAAGATAGGTACTCAAGTATTTATTGTATTGCAGACTCTTTTTGGAGGAGAACATTTCTGTGTGATGTGCATCTTCAGGCTGTTGGAGTAAGTTCCAGCCTTGTTATTTTTCACCCAGAAAATTGTTGTTAGTAATGCTTTCTTAAGGTGTGTACCCATGCTGACTTTGCTGTGTATGCATGTTGTAGTGTCTGGTTTTAAGCATTGTGAACTGCTTCTTTATGTCAAAAGAACTCTGAAAGTCAAAGGTGTGTGTGTTTTTGAGGCTAGATGCAATATGTCTGTTTCTCCTGAATTACATACACCTTGTATGGACTTACGGTATGGTTTGTAAATTTGGTACATGTCTAGGAAATGAAAGTTGGTTTATGTTTTTTAAGCTAAACTATGTACAACATGGAGTGTTGGTAGAGTTTGCTTTCAGTGATTGAACTCTTCAAGGCAAAGCGATTGTTTGGGAGTTTTTAGATGGTACTTTAATTATGGGTGTATAATTTCAAAGGTATACTATAAGTTTAAATGCACAGCATGTAAGTTTCTTGTTTGGTGGTCATGTTGCTGTTATGCCTTTGTATGGATGCGTTAACAATAGTTTGGTGAGAGGTTTTGGACAGCCTTTGTTCAGTGATTCAAATTAGTTTTCATTAATAAGCAGTGTTATTTTTGTGACATTCTTGGTGTGTATTATTGAAAACAGTTCAGCTTTTTATAAAAGTAATTTTTTATAAGTACAAGGCTGCTCATTTTTTATAAACTAAACTCAGTGGATGCAATCATTAAAACGAGGTATGTTTTATTGATTTTATTCAGGTTGGTTGATTTTTCTCTATTGGTGAACTATGGCTCTCAGCATCTATTCATCCTTGTCCATATTTTGTTCGAGTTTGAGGAATGATATTCCCATATGAGTAGACAAAGCAGACAACCTTACACATTTCTGTATTTAACTCTGCCCCTCCTCCCATAGCCTTTAAATTGGGGGCTTGCTTGATGCATAGAAGGACAGTTTAATGGCAGTAGGGTCAGTTTTCTACTCTGGAAGGCACTGCCATATTGCTAAGGCCAGTTCTCAGTGAAGACTGTACCTATGTTAAACCTCTTTCTTTTTTTTTAATACAGTATTTCCTTCCTTGCACTTGGACCAAGTGTTGCTGACAACCAGTGCAAAGATATTGACCATATTTTGACTCATGCAAGATTTAATGTGGGTTGGAGTTGAATCGAATACTTCTTCACTTTAGAACTGGAGTATATGATGTCGGCGAGCAAGGAGAAACTGCAACGGTCAAACTTTGCCTTTAGTGCTAGATTTGATCTCAGTGGACTGGAAATTCTTTAAGGCACTAGGGTAAAGTGTATGTATTAGTAATACCACTGTATATATCACATTCATGTATTGAAGCCTTGAGGTCTAGAGGCTGTCCTTTGCACAATTAATAAACATACATTATGCAAGAAAAAGTTTAATAGCAGGATGAATGCTATTACTGGTATTGTTTTATTACCTCATAAACCATTTGGAAAGTTGAGTCTGGAAACTCAGTCCATATGAATACTGCTAAACAGGAAAGACACTTTGAATCTTAGATTTTGAAAAGTAAATACTTTCCTCCTTAGTTTTAGAGAACAAATTACTGTGAAAATCCAATGAGTTGTCTTCTAAACCTCAAACCCAGATGATTGGCTGATTAGAGCAGTTATGAAGAAACATTCTATTGGTATTTGAATATAAGAATACTGAATGGCATAAATGTTGAAATAACAAAACCTGATACTCAGCTGACTCCAGGAAACAGGTGTACTGATTGCTCGATAAACATTTGTGGCACCCATGAAGTTCAGAGATGCCTTACAGACTAAAGACCCAGATGACTTGCTTATTGGGAGTTATGAAGAATCAGTGTATTGATTTTCAGAATTTGAGAAAAGCACATGGCATAAATGTTACAAGCAATAAAGCATGATACTCATTGCATCCAAGAACAATAGTACTGACTAAGTGATAAATACTTTTGGAACCCCTAAAGTAAGGGTACAGCAACATCCTCAACCTTGATATATATGGGACAGAAAAAAATGACAACTGTACAATCAAAATTAAGAAAAATTTCTGATTAAAGCCTATTTCCAAAACCAAAAGTTCTTTATTAAAACAAACAAGTATGCTCTTTTATTCCAAAAAATTTTTGCCATGTGCTAAAGCAAAGCAATATGTGAATTGGAAGATTTTCCCACAGACTGGACTTGCACCATCCACAAATGTATCAGCTGTGCTGTAACATTTGAGAAGAACATCGTGCACCAATAGCTAAATAATAATATAAACAATTCTGTTATCACTTATTGCTAAGTAATTTATCCCTCAAGTGGTATAAGTCATAATTATTCAGTTTGCTGAACCTTGGGCCAGCCATGTGAGTGAAATATTTGAAGTCAGTGTCATGTTTGAATGTTAATAATAGTAATAATGTGAAACCAAAGTAATGTAAATCATTACACAAGTTTCGCATGGACCGAGTGCTCAAATAACATAACATAAACAAACATAAGGTCTTAACCCCAGTCATATTTGGATCCTGAAGCAAAAGATCAACATTACCTCAGACTTATCCCTTTTGCAAACAGACAAATGTCTGTTTTCTTCAACAGTAAAGTTATCATATCCAGTACTATTTTGGTAGCTTCAAGATGCAAACTGTACCTACATATATAATTGTAGTTTTGGTCGTGATAATTAAGGTAGTTATACAATATGAATGAAAATTTGCATTAAATATATACATATACGATACATGCAAGAGAACAGGACAATTAAAATTGTTATATAATTGGATTGGAAAATCGAACAGCCACGCTGGCTTAACATTGAAATTTTATTTACTTATGGTAGAAGATTTCTTCTATTCAAAAATATTAAGTAGTTTTGTAGTTCCTATTGCGAATTTGTTATTTATCGGTTTGTTAACAAATAATTGACAGTTGTAGACAAAATCTTCGCTATTCATACAAATATTTGCAAATTTGGAAAGTTGCAAGCATATGACTCCATAAGTCATATGAAGTGGGATATTTTAATAAAAGCAGGCAGTCCTAATATTTCAAAATCATATTCTCCTCTTTTATCATAAACTTTGGGATGTATTGAATTTACAGCGAGTAATATATCTCTGTTATTTAGTGATAATAGATCATTTGTATGTCTAAGTGTATGTTTTGCTGTTTATTTTGCAAGAATCTTGATTCTTAAAAATGTAAATGTAAATTGGCAGTGTTGGGGCTGTAATTAACACCCATAGGGATAATTATTTTTTGCCTATAAAAATTTAAAGTGTATTTGTTTTGAAGCATTATTAAGTCAGTAAGGATAAATTTTAATTGTATATTGTGTATTTATTATTGTATTTTAAAGTTTTATGAAGAAAAGATGGTGTCATTGGTAAATTTTACTTTTATGCAGCAGTGATATGACTTATATAACTGTAGAGCTTTCAGTCAATGTTATTTTGGTTGATGGACATAGAAGCAAACCATTCTGCCATATGTAGGCATTTGAAGTGACAAACTAGAATAGACAAAGCAGTGAATGGAAAAATAGTATGTTATATTTGCTTGCTAATCACAATTATGGCAATGTAGTATGCTGTAAAATCATTCCCTTTTGAGAAATCCCATGCAGTGTTGTCAAGTGGAATGCAGTAGTTAGCTCAGTGAATAATGATAGTGGTTTTCAGAAACATTTTTATCTGTAAATTTGAAAATTTAAAATTTGAATTTTTGGGAAAATTTTTTTTTAGTACTTCCTGTACTATAGTTGATGGTAATCAAATTAGCATGAATACCTTATAAAGAACTCACTCTTATTAGTATCTCCATATTCTCAGATCATTGTTGTAAATGTATTATATTTAAAAATCGGTATGTATAATTAGAAGAAAGAAAGGCTACAGGAGAAATAACCTCAATACTTACAAAAGTGCAATCACATTTATATTGGCATTAATTGTTAATTCCCAACTAGCCTCGTGTGCCTCCACGCCAGATAAGCTCAGATGGAAAGATCAAGATCAGATATCTGACATTGCAGAAGGTAACATGTACTGTGCATGAAAGTTCTGCTTATTCTGATTACCTTTTTCTCAGATTGTCTAGTCCAGTTCTGCATTACAACTGGCTTTCTTATGTTAAGAAATAATACTCTTGAATATATTTGTCATTTGCCTACACGACTTCTAAATATGACTCAGACAAGCATGTTTCTATGCTGTTGCTTGTTATCACTCCTTTCGTTTAAAGGGGAGATTTCCTCAAAATTTGCCAGAGGCTATTTTGAATTGGCATCAAGATGGCATAACAGACAGACATGCTTTAGACTCTTACTGACCCACATATGCTGTTGATCATGCATCACATCTTCAGAAGTTTGTATGATTTGTGATGTAAGAGCATATTTGCATCCAATAATTCATTCCAGAAACACAAGATTGATTCATTTTTTGTTTCTTAACTTGCAAAAAATGCTGTCTTGGCAAATTTTTAACATACCCAAACATAGAGAATGAGAATGACTGGCAGAATGGCTTATAGTCATACTGAGCTGGTGTGAAGCCTATAGTATATTGATAGTATATATCATATAGATAAATTTGTGTTTTGTATTCTCAGCAAATTAGTATCAGAGCTTGTGTGTATTGCTTAAAATAGGAGGCATGTAATTATGCATAACTGCTGATGCAAAACAGTTATTTGTCATTTTATAAATTGTTGTATGATGCATGTAAAAAGTCATAACTTCATAACAGTAAAATTACATTACGTTTAGTGGCTTGTTTCAATTTTATGTACAGTAATGTTTCTTGTTTTTTTTTAAGTAGCATTAATGTGTATTAAGGACATTTGAGGTACCAAATCAGTAGTTTAGATTGTGTCGGTGATCTTTTCATTGATAGGTCATGGTTTTGGAAGCCTAAACATACTCGTAAGCTTATTCAATGTAATTTAGCTAATTTATTTATATTTTTTAAATTTGCCATGTTTATTTTAAAGACTGCACCTTGTGCTTAAATACAAACGAATTATTAGATACCTCCATAATAGTTGTCATATACTGAATACCAGCATTAAGAGGTATCTTTGCCTAATTATATGTTTTTGGAATTTTGAACCAGAAGTTTTGAATGGGAAAAATTGTCATGAATGAATATACATAATGGAGGTTTATACTGAAAATATGGTTAGTATTTTTCTCACTTATGCAAGACCATTTCATTTTACAAAACCAATCAGGATTATGTGCATATGAAATTGGGTAAACTTATAACCCAATAGTGTTGTGTTGTATTGAAGGCTAAGATTTTTACTGATTTATGACTTCATTAAAGATGTGCTACTGTTAAAGATGAAAGGTTTGACAAAAAAATGTTCCCTCCTCCTTTGGTCTCCTCCAGTCCCTCTTATTCCATTCATGTATGTCAGTCACTGCTGGAATAAGGAAAGTGACTGGAGGATACAAAACATTTGTAGAACTCATGAAGATAGCAATAAATAGAAAGGATTGAAAATCCATTGTTGCCATTGTTGTTGGAGGCACAACAATGAAGACAATGACTGAAGACTTGTTTTTCTTGTTTGTTTTGCTTCATCAAAACTGATCTGTTCTTCAGTTCTTAAAATGAACACGTTTGAGAAGCAAAGAGCAGATCAATCTTGCTGAAGCAAAACAAAAATCGATGGACAAGTTTTTTGTCAGTACATAAGACCAGTATTCAGAAGAAAAGGATTTCTCTAAAGGAAATGCAGATGCCTTAGGTATGATTCATATTCAGGTAAATGGGATTCCAGTTAACGTGCTCATTAAGTGGTGATTTTATCCTATGGCAGTCTAGTGAGATGAGTAAAGGAGTTGCCTCAGAATTTAACTAGACATTCCAGATAGTCCATTCATTAATTAAAAGTAAAATTTGTAATGCCTCACAAATAGGCTTGAGTGGTGTTACTGACTTTAGAAGCTGAGGCCTGTAAGAAATAGTAAATTAATAATTTTTGTGAATAAAACGTTGAAAACTTCTTATAGGGGAGAAAATTTTCAGGTATGCAAACTAACTTTTCCTATAGGTAGGCCATATTTTAAAGTTCTTATTTTCAGCAAGTAGTGATGTAAGGTTAAAATCAATGAACTAGCTGAAGTTCATAATTAGCAGTTCTTGGCAAAGGTGTGTTTGATGTAATGTACTTGGTTTATATTTATTAGTTTTTTAATGTATTTTAGAAGTTGATTTTGTTGGTAGTCTTACATACAGTAATTGTGTTCTTTATTGATGTTTATGCTGGAGTTTTTATTCTTGTTATTAGCCAAGATAACCATAGGATTTTTGTCAATGAGCATGTCTTCCTGTCAGTACTTGTGTCTTATGCATAAAGCTGTGTTTTTGTGAATATGTTATAAATTGAACTTGATTTTTCTTAATGTGTATTTTAATGTTATACATAAAATGTTTTAGTTTTTGAGATTTATCTCCTCTCACAGACGAGGCGAACATCCACAGATGCTCAAGAATCATTCCCTCCCATGAAACGTTCGAACAGTATTACACAACAGCTGAGGTAAGCTGGGGAGATTTTTTTTAGGTTTGTTTATTGTGATGCAATCCTTTATATTCTTATGTATGTTATAGTTTATTTTGATATTTTTCTTTTATATTTTGTCCAGGTTATAACACTTGTCATTTTTTTATATTTTGTAGTTTAAACTGTTCATCATTTGATTTTTTATCTTTGTTTTTAATGTTTTGCCAGTTGAACAGGTTATCACTTTATTGTTACAATTCTGTAGAGATGTTAGCCACATATTAGTACAAAAGTTTAGTTTAATTTATTGCAGCAATTGATTGGTTAACAATTAACATACATTAGTTGCCATGTTGTTTTATGATTTATAAGCATTGGTGTCATATTTCATCATGGTGTATTTTAAAATTCTTCTTCAGTTGGAGGTGTTTTTGGGAACGCTCTGTTTCAACATGAGCTTTAATATGACGAATAGAATATGACAGTTAGCGTTGAGAGAAAAGTAATTGGGCCTTGAATAATCCATACATGCCTTCCTAGTGTAGTCTTGATACAGTATTTTTATATCTATCAGGGGACTTTTCACCAGCATCACTTCCTGACAGTGTACCATAGTCAGTCCTCATTATTTAATTTGTTTTAACAATTTATCTAGTTCAGCCCCTGATAATGGGACAGACATGCCATTTTTTTTTAGCTTTTCTTTCTCCCTCAGTTTTAATCCTTTACCCCATTTCATCATTGGCTTTTACAGTCCACCAAATTTACCTTGGGTATCTGAAAGGGCACATCACTCAACAAAACTTACAAATTATTCTTTTTTTAGCAATGCTCCTGTTTACACAGCAGAATTACTGTATGTGCAACAGGCTCAGCCATTAAAATGATCAAAGTTATACCATCATAGAAATTCATAATTTTTAGACTCTTCAAGTGCGATAAAAAATCTTCAAAATTGTCATCCCAAAAAATACCCTTGCTAAAAAAATGAAAAAATGTTCACATCACAAATTATTTGGTGATGGTCAAATTGTAGAAATATGTTGGATTCTTGCCCATGTAGGCATCAAAGGAAATGGAGAAGTCAATAAACCAGCCAAAGCTGCAACTACAGTAGTGTACTATGACATGATCACACATAGAGATTCGTGTTGGTGATTATGTAACATCTCTAAAACATTATACAGCCAGTCTCTGGTTAACGGTGATCATCCAGCGACGAAAATCGGCAATTTTTAGCATTGAAAATTGCTGCTTTCTGCTTATCGGTGCCGTTAACCGAAAATCGGCACTTCAGCACCGATAAGCTCCAAAAATTGCCGATTTTCGGTTATCATCACACCCTCAGAACAGAACCCCCACCAATAACCGGGAACTGCCTGTAGTCAATAAATGGCAGAATATATGGAACAGTGAACATGATAGTAACAAATTAAATCAAGCCCAGTGCTAGAAATAGAATTCATCAAATCAAAGGGTAGACTCAAGCAAGTCATCAGGACACATCTTAGAATAATTGTCACCCTTGTTTGACCAATTTGGATATGTGATGTATGAATGTCCAAAATATGATTGACAATGAATGGCAAGTTTTGGAAACAATTCAGTAAAAAACATTTTGTCAGTTCCATCATTCTCAGTTAACCCAATCACAAAGTTTGTAAAGAGCTGTAATTTAATTAAAATCAAAACATTAACAAAAATCCTGGCCAGCCCTCTGAGAGCTAAATGAATTAGGTCATTGGTTTGGTTAAACTATGGAAATAATATTAATCCATATGATAAAAACCACACTGGAAGGAAGCTGTTGTCAAGTTCTGCTAAACTTAATATGTTTTTTTAATGGAGTCTGTTTCCATATTTTTAACTAGGAGTTGGACCTTAGCGCCACTTTCATGAAATAAAGATAGCTTAGCATAAGTTCCGTCATGTGCTGGATCGGGTCTGATACAGCTGAGACTGCAGTCTTTTTGTTTGAGTTTTGCTTATTCTTACACGAATATAAAACTGGGAAAAAAAAATCCCTCCTCTCTCTAGCAAGGGGAGAGGATTGATAGCAAACTAATGGTGGCTACAAAGGGTTGTTATCTACAGATATAGTTCTTTAACTTCCTCCTACATTGTCTCGTCACCTTGTACAAAATCCCAGAAGTCTAACTGTTAAATAATCACTTATTTATTATGTCAGAGGCTTTGGTTCCATTCCATAGGCTTTTATAAGCTAGGAAGAGTTACCAGGTGTGCTGAACCTCCAGTCGGTTCCAGACTTTCTTTCCTCCCTCCAAAAGTGAGTCTATCCATAAGTTAGACCCAGGCTTGTTCCGCATATGAACAAATGACAAACCTGTGGTCTTAACTTATAGGGCTCACCTCTAGCCACCCCTCAATCAAGTTGCCTGGAATGAAAGAAACTGAGGTGTCATTCCTTCGTAAAAATAACAAATGAGGAATTGGTGGCAACGAGGTAGGCTGATTGGCATAGGTGACAACCTTCAAGGTTGCCACCTAGGCCTATCAGCCTACGTTGTTACCACCAATACCTTGTTTGTTAATTTTACTGGTTTCCAGCTGGTGGTAGAAGCTAGAAGAATTATCCATAGGTTTGTTAGCTATGAAAAATACAAATTGATTAAAAAATTGGTCATTTTAACAGAGGTAACATGGTAGCTTACCATGTATATCCATAGTCTTTGGGCTGCCATTCACCCATTTATATAGTATTTACTTTCTGCAAATAAACCCCTTTTTTTTTTTTAAAGAACTTACTTGTAACTGCCCTGTAAGTGAACTTACCTAAAATGTTAATAGTACATTGAACAGGAGAACTGAAATTGATCTGCATTAAAATACTTGAAATCATTGATTTTTCAATTATTGATTCAGAGCCTTTGTTTCTATGAACTCCAAAGGTTATAAAGTTTTTATGCTGGAAAACATATGCCTTGTTTACAATTAAGAATTCATTGAGCCTTGCTGAGACAGTGTGTACTTTGATGAATTGTGAAAAGTTTGCTAAGTGTATTGAAAGAGGGGGAAACCAGTTAAGCCATAGAAATCCTATATGAGTCTTACCTCGCTCAAAGTTTAAGGGGCTTCTTATCCAGACCTTGGGCACGAAACCAGTTTTCACCCCAATAACAAACAAGCCTGATGCCCATACTCTCCTTTTCAATTTACTTTATATTTTCTGTGCTACATGAGTCATTTGCCATTTTCTGCAGTATGCTGCAGAACTCCTGAAGGATTCCCATTTAATTTACAAGGCTGAATTGCAAATGAATTGATGATGTTTGCAAATATGCAACTGCCAGATTATTTTTTGTAAATGTAAATAACCAAGCACTTTATACTGAGTTATACTGATTTTTTTTGTGGTGATATTGGTACATGTATAGTGAATAACAACTTTTGCTTTCAGTGGTGGTAAAACTAGTTCTGCTGATTTGTTAGGATTAAACTTCAACTTCAGTGGTAATAGTGAGAGTAGCCCAAAAGCTGTCAACAAAACTGTCTCAGGGGACACATCTCTAACCAGACCTATGTCACCTGCCACCAATTCTTTACCAGGTAAGTTCATCGACAAAATTTTTTTTCTAATATCTGTAAAGTAAAAATTAATATAAAACCTTATTAGATTCAAATTCTGGTATTAAAATCTGAGCTTAGCATTTTATATTTATTAAAAAACCAGAATTATTACTAGCTTTACTAACTTGCAGTGTGAGTATTCGTGAAAGTAAGAATGCTGATAAAGCAGCTAAAGTGCAATTAACCCTTTAACACCGAAGCCCTATTTACAAAAACGTCTCCCGTATGCCGGCGGAGTTCGGTGAGTTAGCGCTGCCGAAAAAGTTTTTTTTTTTAAAATCACAGCACGCTTAGTTTTTAAGATTGAAGTTCATTTTGGCTCATTTTTTTTTGGCATTGCCTGAGTTTTGTATGCAACCATCAGAAAATGAAAAAATATCATTATCATATATAAATATTGATATATGACAGCAAAAAAAAAAAAAAAAAAACTCGTAAGTATATATTGTATACAAATCGCGCTGTAAGCAAAACAGTTAAAAGAAAGCTAATGAGTTAATTTTTTTAGGTGTATTGTACTAGGAAATTGCTATAATTTTGGTATATAAATTTTAAAACTTGATCAAAGTTAAACACAGAGAAAATATTATCACAAAATGATGCATGAATTAAATGAACGCTGAGGACGTAAAAAAATGTTTTTAAAAAATTCTGTTAAATCGAAATATTGTTAGAGACTTCCTGTTTGTTGAAAATGAAGCTAATTGGATTGAATATTACTAGACTGTAGTATTTTAGCTTACAATTGCAGTTTTTTTAAATGACACCATTTTTGATCGAAGTTAAGTTGACCAAAGTGAATTTTTTCTATTTATCGTGATTTATATGGAAATATTTCAAACCGATAAATGCTAAAACTATGAGTTATTTTTTTGTTGTATTGTACATGAAATTGCGCATTTTTCATATATAAAACTTTATGTAAAGACTAATATAAAGTGATTAAAAATATTACGACAATGAGACGAAAGAATTTCTGAGATGTTAAGCCGAAAGTTACCGCGCAAGACGTAAGGGAAAATGTTTTTTTCAAAAATTTCTGCCATAAATCGAAATATTGTTGCTAGAGAATTTCCAGGTGGCTATTGCAAAATGAAGGTAAACGATTGAATATTACTAGAATGTAAGAGTTTTAGCTTAACTGCGTTTTTGACCATTTAGTCGAAAGGAAGTTGACCGAAGGTTGAAAATTACTGGCAGTTATCCAGTGATTTATGAAAATATTTCCAAACTGATAAAAGCTACAACCATGAGGTATTTTCTGTTGTATTCTACATGAAATTGCGCACATTTTCATATATAAAAGTTTATGTAACGACTAATATAAAACGATGCAAACATTACGACAACATGACGAAAGAATTTCTGAGATGTTCTAGGCTGAGTTACATGTAGATCGTAAGAGGAAAAAAAAATTTTTTTTCATAAATTCACCATAAATCGAAATATTGTGCTTTCAGAGACTTTCAGTTTGTTGGTAAAATGAAGGTACATAATTGAATATTACTAGAATGTAAGAGTTTTAGCTTATAATTACATTTTTGCACTTTCGGTCAAAGTTAAAGGTCATCAAGGTTGAAATTTTGGCAGTTATCGTGATTTATATGAAAATATTTAAACCGATAAAAGCTACATCCATGAGTTATTTGCTGTTGTATTCTTACATGAGAATGTTGTACATTTCATATATAAAACTTTTATGTAAACTATAAAAACAGTGCAAACATGACGACAATGGACGAAAGAATTTCTGGATGCGGACGTAAAAAAAAGTTTTTTCAAAAATTCACAAAATCGAAATATTGTGCTAGAGACTTTTAATTGGTTTACAAAATGAAGGTAAATGATTGAATATTACTAGATCGTAAGAGTTTAGCTTAAAAATTGCGTTTTTTTACCGATTTTCCAGTGAGTCAAAATTGACCTAAGGTTGAAATTTTTGGCAGTTATCATGGTTTATATGAAAATATTTCAAACTGATAAAGCTACAACCATGGGTTGTATTTTTGCTGTATTGTACATGAAATTGCACACATTTTCATATATAAAACTTTATGTAATAATATAAACAGTTGCAAATTACGACAAAATGACGAAATAATTTATGAAAATTTTTAAGGCTGAGTTAACCGTCGTAGAAAAAAGCTTTCAAATTCACCATAAATTAGTATGTGTACTGGAACTTTTGAATTTGTTGCAAAATGAAGGTACATGATTGAATATTACTAGAATGTAAGAGTTTTAGCTTACAATTTAGTTTTTTCGACCATTTCGGTCAAGTCAAAGTTGACCCGGTTGAGAGGCTTTTTGTAGTCGGCGTACGCAGATTCCATGGCACCCAACAGACAATTTTAGTCGACGTATGATACGTCCAATAGGCGTTTAAGGGTTAATATAATTGGATCAAATTTTTCATGTCTGAGAGTGGCCATGTCATTGCCTATCAGTTTACTGTATTGTGGATGTCATCTGCTCAATGTCCAGTGTTGAATCGAAGGAAACAGAGCATTTAATGCTTTAAATCTATACATTACCTGGTTTCATGTTTTTAGAAATTATGAAGACTAAAATGAAACATATTGTACTTCGTTTCTTGAAGTATATCGTTATCTCTCTACAAGAAAACGCGACAACTTTAGTAAATGGAAGACATTATTTTAGAAAGTGAAACAGACATTAACAAATTAAAGGAGATTAAACCAGTTGTTAGATTATGGTGGTCTTCATTTCAAAAATAATGCTTTATTGAAGTAATATACTGTCTATGAATTGGTCACATTTGTCTGACCCAAGGTTATTTGACGAATAATTCCACTTGGCCTAATCCTTGAATGTAGAGAATGCAGAATGGCACACTGTGTACTCAGTTGTATCTTTGGTGATTTTCTGACTTTCAACCACCAATTCCTTAAAAGAAGTTCTGTCAGAATCTTCATCATTTTCAGTTTATCCAGTTATTAGGACTTAAAGGATTAATTATTGCATAGTTAAAAACAAACCCCTCAGGCCAGACCTATGTTAGATAAGAATATTAACTCAGTTGTCTGATGAAACCATTTGTCAATAATAATGGTAATGAAATGCCTGTAATTCAAGACACCGCCGTCACTCTTAATATCCACCTATTCTGTTTACTTCTCCAGTAATCGCCCGCCTCAAGAGGCAACCGATGATGGGTATGTGAAATGCAAACACACACACACACACACACACACACACACACACACACACACACACACACACTCTCTCTCTCTCTCTCTCTCTCTCTCTCTCTCTCTCTCTCTCTCTCTCTCTCTCTCTCTCTCTCTAGGTAATTGCCCGTCCCAGTCTCATTCCTGTCTCACCCTATGCGAGGTGATCCACCCCCTTAACATAACCAAGGAAACTGTCTATACAGATATATTGTTAATACAACACTTTATTTAGTAAATTTGCTTTAGTAGAAGATATACAATGGCAAAATTTTATTAACAAAAACCTAGGAAAAAAAAGTATTCTCATAACAGAGCACTAAATGATGGTCTTACATGAACTTTATTATCTGTTAGATCTTATGATGCTCTTTATTATAGTATATGTATTAGGGCTTATTAACTGTTATATGAAACACTTCCAAAGAAATTGCTTTATGTTATGGCAATTTATATTTTTATTTTTAGATAAGTGTTAGCTTTTATGGACATTGACCAGTGACTAAACTTATAGTACATAATACAGTGGTACTGCAGTTAATGGGCCTAATGCATTCCAGAAGGCTGTCCTTAAACCGAAAGAATTTTTCCTTTGGGGAATAAGAAAAAGTGGGAATTGGATTCATCCATTCTAGACTTCCAAAAATAGAGAATATAAAAGCATTTTAACTCAAATTTAATAACCCTAGCATTCAGAAATGACACAAAAAAACTTAATGTAAGGGATAAAATAAATGCAAATTTGTTCTCATGAGTAATTGAGAGTCGTCGTAGGTGATAAGAAAGGAGAAGAGGGGGGCAACCATGCTTCTTTGGTTGTTTTTCTTTACTGTCACATGATACTGCCTTCTTGAGATTCACTTTTTTTTATCGCTAAAAACTGTCCAGTGAGGTTTGTTTTTGCTTGCATTATAAAATGTTCCTGCACAGTTTGCTACAGCTTTGTCAGCATGATATTTTCCAAGGAAACTACTCCTTCCTCCAAGTAGCAGGGAAACTACACCATCCCCCAAGTTGCAGCCATTAATAAAGAACTAGGGGCATCCTTCCCTCTTCCTCCTCTGAAGACAGTTCCTCAGCTGTTGTCAGTTGCTTCTCCCTCTAAAGTCCTGCAGTTCTTCTTTGGTGAGCTTTGCTTTGTGCTCCTCCACTAGCTCCACATCGTCATCATTGACCTCCAGGCCCATAGACTTGCTCAGAGACACAATATCCTCCATAGCAGGCTCAGCCTCAAAGTCTTCAAATTCCTTTTCTGTTACAGAATCTGACCATAATTTCCTCGAGGCAGAGGTCATGACCCTGTAAGAGGCATCCCTCCAGGCTTTGTCTAAGAGGCTTATGCAATGGAGGATGTTGAAGTGTTTCTACCAGTACTCTCTGAGGATTAACTGTGGCAGAGCATCTTTGAAACAGTGCTTTGGTGTTGGGTTTCTTGAAGTATGAAATTACCTGCTGGTCCATGGGCTGGATGAGAGTTGCGTGGGGGCAAGAACTGCACTCGTAAACTGGTAAATTGCTGCAGTAACTCGGCCTCCAAGCTTGGAGGATAGGCAGGAGCATTGTCCGGTACAAGAAGGGCCGTCAGAGGCAATGGTTTCTCCTCAAGGTATTTCTTGACACTGTGGCCAACAACTTCTCTTACCGACTCAAAAAATTGCCTTGTTACCTTAGCTTTATTGTTAGCCTGCCATGTCACATTGGACTTCTGCCTCATGATGTATCATTCTTCTTAAAAACCCTTGGGTTTTCTGAGTGATAGACCAGCAAAGGCTTCAGTTTTGAATCCACACTTGCATTCACACACAGCAAAAGAGTTAGCCTGTCCTTCCTTGGCTTGTGTCCTGGTGATAACTTCTCTTTGATGATGTAGACCCTGTTGGGCATTTTCTTCCAAAGCAGGCCTGTTTCATCATAGTTGACATCTAGTTGGGGGAGCAGTGTGTACACAGTGCTTGAACTCTCTAACATACTTCTCAGCATTATCTTTGTAATAGTTGCAGCCTCCCTATGCCTCACCACTCTGTGTGCCACTTTTTCTGTTGAATTCATCAACCCACTCATAACTGGCTTTGAACTCTGGAGGGCTACCTATATCAGCACTTGTTCAAGTGCAAGTGGTGGTTTTCATGCTTTTTCCTCATTTTATTTTTGTTATGGGAATAATTTCAAGATGATAATTATCCTTTCCAGAAGGCAGGCAGGCAAGTTAAAAGATAACATCCAATTTTAAGGAGAAAGAATTCCCATCTGACAAGGAGTAATAAAGCCTACCAGGATGTATTTCATTATTTGAAAACTAATTACTAAAGTTAGTATTTCTCACAGTCACGTCTAATCAAACTCGCCAGACACTAGAGTACCCTTTGCTTTTACAAGATAAGTATCATTTCCCCACAGATACTTATAAGGTAGAGTTTCTCAGCATAGTCCATATATCCCCTTGGGGACCTTGAACATTTTTCAGGAGCCATAGGATAAAATCAGAAATAAGGTGGGCCACAGAAAAATTTTATAGGTCAGCATGGTATGATTAAATAGCTACTTCATGATAATTATTTTCATGTGGAATAGAAAACATGAATCATCTTTAAACCCAAGGTTTGCTCAGTTTCCTTCCTTGGCTGCTGACATCCAGCCAGCTGCTTGATGACAGTGTAGTTGTGAATGTCAGCTATACAAAGGAGCTATATAATAATATGCAATCTTGCTTCTTTAAACTTATCAAACTAACAGTGCTGTATTGGTTTGTGGATCTGTTTAATGTCTCCCAACAAGGAAATCCCATAGACTTGTAAAACAACGTAATAGCTAAATTGAGGCTCAAAAATGGAGAATGCCAGAAGCTGTAAGAATTACCCACTACTCTGGAAAGGTATGTTGTTGTTCTTACTCACCTTCCCAACAGCATACTTGGTTCAATTGAGTTATTTCTTTGTTGTCAGAGACTCACAATCACCTTGGTATTGAGAAAGCAGGCAGTCTACATCTCTCTCTTTCCTTTTACTGTACCTCCTTTCATATTCTCTTTCTTATATCTTACTTTCCACCCTCCCCTAGCAGTTGATTCATAGTGCAACTGCGAGGTTTTCCTCCTGTTACACCTTTCAAACTTTTACTGTCAATTTCCGTTTCAGTGCTGAATGACGTCACTGATCCCAGTGCTTGGCCTTTGGCCTAAATTCTATACTGTATTCAGTTCAATACATCTCGCTCTGACGACATTGGACTCGGACATTTACAGTCAGCAGGTCTGCATTAGTTATATGGATCACATTGAAAAGCATTGAAGGGAGATGCTGATTGTACATGGATTCTTTGTCATATGAGTATTTGTTAATTTTTTAAAGTAAGATTATCTTCTAAATTATGATGTCCATGGATTTACAACTGAGCAGTAGTTTCGAGTTGATAGTTCTATCCAAACTACAGTCAGTCATTACTATATCTTCTTTTCAAGGTGTAGTAACTCAGGGGAGCCACAAGATCTCAAGTTGGCTGGGAGTGGGCCACGGCCATAAAACTTTGCAAAGATTTGAAGCCAGAGGTCATCTACCCCTATTAGTGCATCAGCAAACAAGCAAAGGTTTGCATGGCAAATTCTCCCATAAATATGTCAATCCTGGACAGGTCCTTATTAATGAGACCTAATGTGACTGGTCATCTGCCTAGTTTTTATGCTACATCAAGAGAAGTTGTAATTTGGAGTGGACCAGGGGTTGGTGCTGTGAAATGTCCCTTTATCTGCAGCAGAGTTTTCAGTTTTGGAGTCTGATTGGCAACAGCAACTTCCTCCTTGGCTCCTGTAAAGGAATGTCCTTCTTTAGACACTGTTACAGTTGACCACCCAAGCCCTCCAAGGACATCTCCTTGATTGTGGCCAGGATGGTGATAACTATTGTAATGAGGATAGTGATTGATGCAGGACTGTAATCATGACTTCTCAGCTGCTCATTTAAAGGTCAGCAGTCGTACTGTTACTCCAAGAATTCAGGTAAGGATAGTGACTACACAACTGCTAATTCTCTTAGTAGCATTAGCGGGACTGCAATTCCATTTACTTGACAGCAACTGGCCAGATAAGCCATCCACATTAAGGAAGCATGCCTCAACTCCAGACAGCCTGGACCATTCTGCATCGTCTTTCACCATTCGATCTCTCGCATTATTGCCAGTAACAAAGAGGACCCTTTCCTGTCCGATGAGGGAAATCTGTCATTAACTAAAGAGAGCCAGAGATTCCAGATGTGGCACTCCAGATTGCTTCTTTCTACCGGTTGATTCTAGAAGCAAGTCTGGAACATAGTCTCCCAGTGGCATTGCCAGGTCATCCTTAGAGCCTAAAGTGTCAGGTGAGGAAGCGATGCAAAGGAGTGCTTTTCCATAAAATTAGAACTCCCTGCACTCTGGTTTTTAAACTTATTCTAGATGTAAATGCTGTTTTAGATGCAGGTAGTTGGGCGTTGCTAACCTACTTTTAAAGTTCTTCAGTAGCAGTAAGTAAAATTTTGCCTCTGGTGAGAACAGATTTAGGGGAATCCTCCCCATCTTGCAAATTCTCTAATTTCTCTTCTTAAATTATGGCATCCTAAATACTGATATATTCTCTTCCAGGATTTCTGGCTTCTGCATCTCATTTTTTTTTAATCAGCCAACACCTATGCAAATCCATATCCCTTATTCAGTACTCTAAAGGGACTCATCCTTTCTTATATTGGCTCCCTGAGTTACAAGAACCATGGTTTCTAACATAACCTAGTCTCCTAGTGCTTTTGTGAATCCTGTGAATGAATGAATTTTTATTAAACAAAATTCATTAATTTTTTAATACGACTCACATAGAAGGAGTTCTCCTTCCCAGCCTGTTTTGTCTTGCAGCCTCATGTTCAGACTATACAAAGAGTGATGCAAGTGATTGCTGGGTGCTCCAAGTGGAATATGTGCCATGCTATTACTGTGGTATTTTAAAAAATGCCAGTGGTTGAGAATATTTGAACTCTACCTATATGGCTTTATGTGTTGGTGATGAGTTTGTATTGAAATCTGATTTTGTTTTTAGAAAAGTTAAGTTTTACTCATTTTGTTGTTCTTCAAATAGTAGTAATGTATGAAATTTCAGTGTTTAGGTTGAAAATTTTTGTTGAAATGTGGATAACAGTTGCTCCAGAACTGAAAATTTAGTATTAGTATATGCTAATTTCTTTATTATGTTATGGAAATCATGAAGTGTAGTTCAGAGAAATGGATGACAACATATTTTGTATTTTTTGGGAAAGTATTAAGTCATTTTTTATCAACTTGAAATGGATGAAATATGATCAGATTAGATGTAGAACTTCTGTTTTAGATGACATTGCATTAAAATATTCTTGAAAGGCTTTTTACAAGTCTGATTTGATATTCATCATTGCTGTCACAGGCACTTCCCAAGGTTAGTCAAGTAGTAATTGGATAATTAAGGTAGAAATTAAAATATCAGCTGTATGTAATGCATGTTCTTTTGGTACAGTGACTTATCATTTGCATGCCTTTTACATACTCTGTGCCAAATTTATTGCTGATAATTGAGGAGAATAGTGCTAGTACATTCTAATGTACTTGTATTTCAATGCTGATGTTTAAGGGTAGTAGTGTTAGTACCACATATTTTTGCTTTATTGCTGACAGTTGCGGTAAAATCTAGCAAATTTACTACTTACCAGGTAATATAACCCTTTGTTGTAGATTACAATATATCTAGAATGATACAGGTTCATTACAGTATAGTATAGTAATGTTTTGTAAGGTTATGTAATATCCTCATTTACAAGTTAAATGCTATAGTATGTGATATATCTAGAATGATACAGGTTCCTAACAGTAGTATAGTAATGCTTTGTAAGGTTTTGTAATATCCTTTTTTACAACCTAAAAGCTGTATTATGTAGACATTTTACTGGATGTTTTACACATGTATTATCTTATATTTTTATTGAAGGTTTTGAAATTAATTGTCAGCATCAAGGCTGTGGGAAACTGTCCCTCCATTGCAATGGGTTAAGAAATTTTCATATCTCATAAGGTGTTCATTATTCAGAAAGACAACTTCTTGCAGTAATTGTGTTTCTCACTATATTTGCCAACAGTAAAATATTTTGTAACATGCAGAATAGTGATAAAGGCAGTGAAGTTAAGCTTTAGTTGTTAGGTAATAGAATGATTTATTAGCATTTGTTAATCTTTGAGGCATTTGGTTTTGTTAGGTGTCAACAGTGTGCTATGTTAAAGAAAAACTCTTGAGAATTTATAACTCTTGCTACCTTATAACTTGAATTATACAACATTTACTTCTAAAATTGATAAAATCCATTTTATTCTTAATTCTTGTGTGTACATTTGGAATTACTAGTTGTTGCCTGTGGATCATATTCAGTATCTCAAATGGCCAACCAATAAATTATTTATTGAAGACTGAAGAGCTTCTAACCCCAGGAGTGAGATCCCATCTAATGAGGCCATGCCCAAGTATATCCACATTTGAGTTTTTCATGGTTTTATCACAAGCTTATGACTTATAATAAACCTTGTCATGCCATGAAATCATCATAGCTACTTCATCCATCCATAAAAAGAAAGAATGGAATACGTACCATCAGCCGGTAGTGTTGTGTATTGTTAGTATGCAACATAGATTAGTTTTGTCAGATTTTCTGATAAGATGAATTGGGGGGAAGAAGGACAGTACAACAAATGATAAAGTGGTGGAGGCTAGAGGACTATGATATGAGAGAGCTCTGATTCTTAGAAGAGCAGGAGAGTTATTGGGAAAGACATCTGGTAGAGGTCCACCCAATGAAAAGGAGAGCTGGTGGCGGAATCATGATACTCAAGAAAAGATTAAGAGGAAAAAGGAGGCAAAGATAGCTAATGGTCGAAATGATTCTGAGGAGAATCAACTGGCTTGGAAAAATGCAAAGAGGCTGTAGCAAGGGCAAAAGCAAGTGCAACGAATGAGTTATATGAGAAGACAGAAACACCAGAAAGGCAAAAGTGTATATATAAGATAGCAAACTGCTGAGATAAAGCAACTAAAGATCTGATGCACATCAAGCAAATCAAAGATAAATACGGAAGAGTTCAGTCAGAGGAGGAAAATATAAGAACAAGATGGAAGAAATAATTTGAAAAGTTGGTAAATGAAGAAAACCCTAGAATAGCAGAGGATGGTAACGCACAAGTAAAAGTAATTACGGATATCGGTAGACAAAAAGTAAAGCAGGCACTAGATCAAATGAAGAGAGGAAAAGCAGTAGGGTCTGATGGTATACCAGTCGAGGTTTGGAAATACTTGGGAGAGGAAGGAATTGATATACTGAGGGACCTAATGTGTAAGATCTACCGCCATGAACGAATACCGGATAGCTGGAGAAACAGCTAATGGTCCCAATATGTAAAGGGAAGGGCGACATAAAAAGACTGTTGTAATTTCTGAGGGTTAGAACTGATATCCCATGCAATGAAGATCTATGAAAGAATTATTGAAGAAAGAGTAAGGAGAGAAACCACAATAAGCGAGGAACAGTTCAGGTTCATGCCAGGGTGGGGTTACAGTGGATGCAGTACAGTCAGCACCCTACTTACGAACATTCATATTAAGAACTTTCAGCTAAGCACACCTATTCTGCTAGTAAGAATTTTTTGGAAAGAACAGAACATGAGGAAGAAGAACTGTTATTAAAGGAACAGTTAAGGTAGGGGAACTATGGAAGATGGCCCAGGAAGGTAGACTACAGTGGTTTGGTCATGTCATGTGGAGAGAAGATGATCATGTGTGCAAAAGGGTTATGAGCATGGAGGCAGGAGGAAGAAGAGGAAGGCCAAAGTACATGCAGGAGAAAGCATTAAGAAATTAGCATGCATTGGACAGAAGAAGGTGGAGAAGGCTAAAAGGAAACAGCGACCCCATATAGAAATGGGCAAAGCTCAAGACAAAGAAGTAATAGTAGTGTTGCTCATATTCAAGTGGATCCCATCTTTTCCAGCAGCCTGTCTTACTTCTTACTGTTTGTGCTGCAATTGTTCACTAATATTACAGAGACCTTAAACTTTTCAGAAAATTCTGTATTTATCAAGGATTCCTTTTTACATCATTTAGTATATTTCACCTTTAGTTTTCACCCTATTGTGAATGGTAGTTTGCTGAAGAATTCAAGAATTGGCTTCTTTATAATTGTAGTAGAGCTAGTGTTATGCTTGAAGAACTAGTATTGATTAGGTTTGCATTTTTTTGAGTTTCTTTTAAATATTTAATAAGTTGAGGTGCTTGTCCACAAAATCAGAACTCTGTGTCTTTTTCTTTTTCAACTTGGTATTGATATAATGTTAATGGTACACATACAGATGCCAAACTATATTTTTATAAAATTATTTTTTAGCTAGGTATGGCATGTGAAAATATAGATATGAAGCATTGTATCAAAATTCATTTTAGTTTTGTAGTCAAGGAGGATCGCCCCTGACACCCTTGTAAAGGGTTGTTTAATTTGTAATTTTTCAGTACAATATGTCAATAAGATAAAAAAAACTTTTTGAAAAATTACCATGAAAATTGACCAGAGGTACCTTTCCGTAATTACTGGACAACACCAGTGTAGCTCAGTAACCTTGAAACAGTCCAGGTAATACCGTGACCCAATGCATCTGCCCATGATCTTGGTGTTCCATTTTTGAAAGTTTGAATTTCAAACAATACTAATATAATTTCTGTTATTTCTCCATAATTTCATGACCCGTTAAGTGGATGTTTTATATATGATAGATTTGAACTTTTCCTGTTGATAGCACTGGAATTTATTTTTATATCTGAAAAGACTGAATTTTTGCAGAATTTTTTTGTAAAAATTAAATTGAAAAAATTATTTTTTATGCAAACCAAAGATGTTTTGGGCCCTTAGTATCTATGTATCAGATTAATTTAATTCATGTATAGTAAACCCCCTGTATTCACGTTCTCACGTATTCGCGGATTTCTCTGTGAACATTACCACCCATTATTCATGAAAATTTGCCCATTAAATTGTATTTTTCACTGAGAAATATTCACTAATTTTCATGACTAAATGCACTTTTTGTGATAGAACTATTGAAATACTCAGGTGTAAGCATTTTTAGAGGGTTTTTCTTCTGTTTAAATTATCAAATAGGCAGTTCAAAGTGTTTTTAGAGGGTTTTAAGTATTCATGTTTTAGCTATTTATGGGAAGTGCGTACACATCCCCACTTATCACGGGCGTTTACTGTAGTGCAGTTATCATAGGGGAGTAGTCATTTGAAAATATTTTCTACTTGAAAGGCACAAAAAATAAAGAATCCCAGAATGGATTTCTTGAGCTGAAATTGATGTATATAATGTTGTTAAATTATTCGTGGCATAAATACTAGTCATAGATTATAGGTAGGTGAATTAGTGAATGTCTGCTTGTATACTATATCTTGATGTACATTCAGTTTGATTAATGCATATGTTATTTTCATTGAAATTAAATACAAAATACAATATTTTCAATGCAATAATTAGTTTGCAGGGGTGTACCTATTTGTATATGCATTTTATTTTTTAATTTAGTACAGTAGATTATTTTCAAGCATATTACTGACATGTTAACCATGTTGATGTCACTGACTGTTATTATTTGTAGCAATAGTATACATATTGCTGAATTATATTTAAACTTCAATAAATAAAGGTACAATTGATTAATATTTTTCCAGAGAAATGTAAATACAAGTATAATACAGTATTTTAACTTCCATAAATAGTTGGCAGGGGAACCTGGTACAGTATTTGTATATGCATTGTATTATTGAATTTGGTACGGTAAATTGCAT
This sequence comes from Macrobrachium rosenbergii, assembly GCF_040412425.1. Lineage (NCBI taxonomy): Eukaryota > Metazoa > Arthropoda > Malacostraca > Decapoda > Palaemonidae > Macrobrachium > Macrobrachium rosenbergii. The sequence continues at coordinate 35,708,882 of NC_089795.1, forward strand.
TCAAATACAGTCAACCCCCGCCTATTCGTGGTTCCGGATTCGTGGACTCACCTATTCACGGATTTCTTTGTGGAACATATATACACTGTTCACAGAAAAATTCACCTATTTGCGGTATTTTTCATAGAGAAATATTCACTAATTATTGTATTTTCATATTTTTGTGACTAAATACATTTTTTGTGATAAAACTATTAAAATATTCAAGTATAAGCATTTTGAGAGTGTTTTTTGGTGTTTTGAGCTATCAGAATAGGCAGTTATAAGCATTTTTGGAGGGGTTTTAAGTATTTACAGATTTTGGCTATTCACAAGGGGTAGTGGTACACATCCCCCACGAGTACTGGGGGTCGACTGTATATTACTAACTTATCAAAGTTGATCTTAGTAAAAGTTATATTTTGTAGTAATAGTATATTGCCAAATCATATTTAAATGCACTGAATAAGATCTTGTCACATTTTATTGTAAAGGGTACTAAAATCAAAGTTAGTTAACCTGCAGTTACTGGGAGTTTCATTATACATACATGTCATTGAATTCCAAGTTATTCCTACCCGAATACAAACCCTTGGTCTTTACATAGGAATTACCTTCAGTGCAAGCTGGAGCAGGCTGTTCTACACAACAGGGATGTTTGGTAGTTGAACTCCCAGTGAGAGGGGCAAGGGGTACCCTCACCACCTCCCTTCACTGAGTTGCACAACATTTGCCTTATAGCCTTCGTTCAGAGAGGACACATTTCTTTGTCTTCCTCTGCCTGATGTTTGCCGGCTGTTCTCAGCACTTCATCACGGTTTTTCCCTGTTGTGTTGTGCTTTGTTATATTGATACATTGGTATACTGTATCTGTTCTTGTTTTCTTGGTCCTTGCAGTGCAGACCCAAGAATCATCTAAACCTTTACCCCATCTGTGCCGTGGTGTAGGGAAGTGATGTTGCAATTGCTTCTTTTTATCCATTAAAGTTGACCCACACACCGTTTGCACTAGATGTTACAAACGTGTGCTCCATTACTGACACTTGTATGGAGTGTTGTAATTGGTTTTCGGAGCAGTGGATGCGGGTTGGTGGTAAGAGGAAATCCAGGAGGGCTGCCTGTCCGTCCTCGGAGGGGTTTTCCCCTCCGAGGACACTGGGTAGCTCCCTGTCTCTTCCCATGTGACTCCCCATTGCTGCTACCTCTTCTAGGGGAGAGGTCACTCCCCCGTGTTCCCCTGTTGCTTCGGCAACGAGTCTTCCATGGGGGAGGGCAGACACCAATCACAATCGCTCGAGGGCTTCTTCCGTTTGGTCAGGGGGAGAGCAATCTTCCCCTGGGCAAAGGGAGGCAGCCACCACTAACCCATCTTTTGCAGGTCTGGGAGAGATCGGGAAGACATTTCAGGAACTAAGAGACCTCTGGTCCTCCCTTGGTCCTCCTGGGGACCCATCAGTGTGGGGCTTGATTGCCCACCTTAGTGCTTCAAAATTACCTCCTGTCTCAGCTGCTTCAGTGACTGGAACCATGGTTTCAGCACAGGGTCCAAAGAAACTTCCATTATGTCACAGCTCCGTCTCTCATTCACCATTCCTTCAACTTCTAAGCCCCCCCCTCCAGTGTCTCCTGATGCTAAGGATCCACTCCTGGACTAGTTTTTGTTGAGGAGGTACAAGCATGATTGCAACAAGACATCGAAGAAGAGGCCCAGTTTGCCTTCGTCATCATCATCAGTGTCTTTATCACCTCCTGCCTTCGCCTCCTCTCCTTTTTCCAAGGGTCCCATTATCTGGACAGACCCGAGGAAGAAAAAGGTTGCTGCTCTTTATGTTAAGAAGGCCTGGTGGCCCTCCCACGACATGTCTTCTTCCATGGAAGAAGCATTGGGATCTTTCTATGGCTCTCCCGTGTTGCTGAATAGGGAAACTGCATCTCGGGGTCTCCACGGACACCAGAGGTGTGGAAGCAGCGCATGCTCGGACCAACCACGATGCAGCTTCCACGAGCCAAGTCCATGTACGTGGTTCCCCCACGTTCACCGACTTCCAAGGCATTGTTTCCAGACAACGAACATCTCCTATGTCTGGTAAAGAACCTGCCACACGGGGCTCCAAGGATTTGTCCTGGAAGCTCATCCCATTATGGACCCCCGTGTAGCAACGTCATCCATCGCATACTGTGCCTTGGATGATCTGCGTGCTTGGTCTCCTCAACCTGTGTTACCAAAGGTTCTTCTGCTACAGTAAGCATTTACGGTCTTTGGACTGGGACATGGCCGACAAAGAGAGAGTGAGAGTACAGCGGGCAGGCGCTGCTCCGACCCCTGCAACTCCGACGAACTGAGATGTGGCTCCTACAAACCATGCCTCAGTCGATCGTAGGCCAGGGTCTCGTGATGGCGATACCGACTATAGAGTCCGCACGCCTGACAAAATGTGGAGGAGGTCCCCCACTCAATCTTCTTTGTGCTTTGAGGCCTCGGCCTTGGAGAAGATTCCAGCATTTCGTTGGGGCAGCCCATGCTCCCGCCCAACAGTGCACAATCACTCTCCCAGAGGTGGGTCCCACTCGCGTTCGCGTGAACAGGCCTACTCTCCCCAAGAAATAACCCCTGTTCACCTTCATGTGACGGGAGCACTCCCAGACTTGTGCATCAATTGTCACCGCAGGTTGACAATCGTCACGGCCTTCCTTTCCCGCTGGGACTTCAGCCTCTGGTAGGTTCGGAAAGGGTGCTAGTCCCCCCCCCTCACCTTTTCCTTCAATCTCTTGGGGATATTCTGAGAGCCGTGGAACGGACAGGACTTGGGTTGATGATCAGGAATTGGTTTCCCACTGTAGCCCTTCGTACACCCCCAGTTTGGTCTTAGGACCAGAACGGACTTATGCCCGGGTGTCAGAGAGAAGTCATGGGTCATGGGGGTTCTGATCAGGGCCTGTCACCTGCAGACTGAACAACTTGGGAAGACCATGACTTAGGAGGGCTGGAAGGTCCCCTTCCCAAGGACACGGACACCCCCGAGCTGCAGAGGTCTGTCTTTGAGATTGTTAGACTGATTTGTCAGTACAATAGTCTAGGTTAAGTTAAGTATGTCTTAGTTTAACCAGACCACTGAGCTGATTAACAGCTCTCCGAGGGCTGGCCCGAAGGATTAGATACATGGCTAAGAACCAATTGGTTACCTAGCAATGGGACTTACAGCTTATTGTGGATTCCGAACCACATTATAGCGAGAAATTAATTTTTATCACCAGAAACAAATTCCTCTTGTTCTTCACTAGCCGGTCGGAGATTTGAACTTGTGACCAACAGAGTGGTAGCTGAGAATGGAACCCGCTCACCCAGCGAGGAACTACAATAGTCAAGGGGAAGAGACTTTGACGACTGATGAGGTTGTTCCTTAGGGCCTAAAAGAACCGGTCAGACCCTGCGAGGAATCCCCACCTTCCATAGAGTTGCCATGGCCGAAGCTTGCCAAGTTGGTCCTTGGCCAGGTGAGCTCTCTCTTCTCTGGGAGGGAGAACTCTTTTCAGGCCAGCAGCTCGTTCAAGCTACTTCCTCCACCTCTCCCTCGTCAGAAGAAATCCTACAAGCCCTCGGAGAGGTCAATTCCAACAGCACAGATTGACCTGAACTTAATTCATCGTGGTCCGAGTCTGTCGTTGGAGCAGCTCCGTGCAGAAGACATCTCCCTCTTGCATCAGGAGTCAGCTACCTTGAAAACGACTGCCATGGCAGTATTTCAAGCAGTCTCTTGGATGGACCATTGGTCCACCACAGTAGCCAAGGTTATCACTTCCTCTTTGTCACTCACCAACGAAGAAGTGGCTAACCTTAACAGAATGTTCCTGTCTGGAGGTAGGACCATCACCTACCTAGCCCACCAGACAGCTAACCTGTGGGCAGACTTGACACTGAAAAGGAGAGATGTAGTTCTCTCCCGAGTTTCTAAGTTTGTTAGTCCTGAGTCGGTCTTGACCTTGAGGAACAGACCGTTGCTGGGTTCCACTTCTCTTTTTGACAGGGAGCAAGTGGATACTGCGGTGGATTGTCGAAGAGCAGATGACAGTGATTGTCTTGTCCACCATGAAGCAGCAAAGACCTCTGGGCCTTCGTGCGCCACTGCAGCCCTACCTTCGGGTCAGGCTGGCCCTTCCTCTACGGGTCCTAGGAAACCCCAGAATCCTAAGGTCCTTCACAGGAACACCCAGCCAGGTAGAGAAAGTAAGGGGAAGAAGAAGAGAGGAGGACACTAGGGGCGGCGTTCCCCTCCACATGCTGCCACCGGTTTTTGGGGGGATTTGCCTATCAAGCCATTAGGCAACTTCACAGTAGCATGGAGTGAACACCTAGGTAGTAAATGTCCTTTGGTTGGGCTATTTACCTTTCTTTGAGTTTCCTCCACCTCTCACACTCCTTCTGGTCCACCTACAGACATACATCCCCAGCTCACCGAAGGACCTCCTTCAGGACAAGGTGAAGAAGTTTTTGAAGAAGAGTGCTGTGGAAGTCATGACAAATCTGTTTCTGGCCTTTACAGCAGGATCTTTCTCATAGAGAAAGCATCAGGAAGATGGAGACCTGTCATAGATCTTTCTGCCCTGAACCAATTTGTTCGCCAGACTCATTTCAAGATGGAAATGACATGTTCAGTGCTCACAGCCATCAGGGAGTCCGACATGCTTACAGTGGACTACAGGATGCTTACAGTAAACCCCGTGTTATTCAAGCGAGGGGATGTGGCTATCACCCCCATGAATACCTAAAATCTGCAAATACTTAAAACCCTCTAAAAACACTTAGTACGTTACTGCCTATTTTGATAGTTTAAACACAAGAAAAACCCTCTAAAAATACTTATACCTGAGTATTTTAATAGTTTAAAACAAAAAGTGCATTTAGTCATGAAATTGATGTGAAAATACAGTACTAGTGAATATTTCTCAGTGAAAAATACCGCGAATGGGCGAATTTTCCGTGAATAATGGGTGGATATGTTCCACAGAGAAGTCCGCGAATCCAGGGGGTTTACTGTATTTCCAGATAACCATCCATCAGTCCTCCAGCAAGTACCTCCACATTATCCTCAATGGGACGGTTTACCAATTTAGGGCACTTTGTTTCAGGCTTTCAACCACTCCCCAAGTGTTCTCAAGAGTGTTCACCCGTGCGTCGACTTGGGTCCATTCGGACGGGATATGCCTATCGAGGTATCTCGACAACTGGCTAGTCCTGGTGAACTTTTGTTCGAAGTTGCTTCAGGACAGAGATCACCCAGGCATTGCGATAAATCTAGAGAAATCAGACCTCATACCCAAGCAAAGGATAAAGTACCTGGGCATGCTGATAGATGCAGCAGCAGTGAGAGTCTTTCCCTCGGACTCCTGTGTCAGCAGGTTCAGGTAGGCAACGCAGTTGTTCCTGTCCCGACAGGAACAACCAGCTCAGATGTGGCAAGTCGTTCTAGGTCACCTGTCGTCTTTGGAGAAGCTGGTCCCTCATGGGCAGCTTCACCTTCATTCCCTCCAATGGAGAATGAAGTTCTGGTGTCAAGCAAGGGATCCACCATCCCTTCTCATTCCTCTTTTGAGAGAAGTGAGAAAGGACCTTGGTGGCTAGACAACAGGAACCTCATAACAGGAGTTCAGCTTCACATTCCCCTCCTGAGATGTTTCTGTTCTTGGATACTTCGAGGGAGGGATGGGGCGCACACCTGGAGAAGTTACTAACTTCCGGGGTGTGAAACCAGAACAACAAGCACTTCCACATCAACATCCTGGAACTCAAGGCAGCCTTCCTAGCTCTCCAAGAATTCCAGGGTTGAGTGATGGGGCACTCCGTGGTACTAATGAGCAGCAATACCACGGTAGTGGCATATGTCAAGAAGCTAGGGTGTCTAATGTCTCTTCAGCTTCATCAGCTGACAGTGGAAGTGCATGAGTGGGCAGTAGCACATTCAGTGGAGTTGTCAGCCAGATACATCCCAGGCAGGAGGAATGTAGTGGCAGACAAATTCAGCTGTCAGGGTCAAGTTATAGGGACAGAATGGTCCCTACACCCAGACGTCGTGGAGAGATTGTTCAACCTTTGGGGACATCCAGCGATAGACCTTTTCGCAACCTGGCAGATCAGGAAGTTGCCAGTTTTCTGCCCCATTGTCCCGGACCCATGGGCTGCAGCGGAGGACACCTTTCAGCACCCTTGGGACAATCTCGACACATACGCTTTTCCTCCATTCCGTCTTATTCGTCAGATGACCAACAGGGTAATGATCACTACGAACCTCAAAATGACCCTGGGTCTCCCAAATGGCCACATGCCGAGTGGTACCCATACCTGAGGCACCGAGAGAAATTACTCCACCAGCCCGTAGAGTTCCTGTCTCTTTACCGTTGGAGACTATCCAGCATCTCCTGCGAGTGAGAGGCTTTTCTCAAGGAACAGTGTTGGAGATGTGTGGATATCTTCGGAAATTCGCTGTGGACATCTACCAAGTGAAATGGGCCATCTTCTGTAGTTGGTATCGTGGAAGGAGTTTCTCTCTAGTCGGAGCTACTATTCAGCAGGTAGCTGACTTTCTTGTCTTCCTTTGTCTTCCTTCACTGTCTCAGCAATTAAGGGTTACAGAGGCGCCTTGGGGCCAGTCCTACGCCTAAAGGACATAGATCTCTCTTCCTCATGAGAGATCTCCATGCTGATGAGAAGCTTCGAAAAGTTTTGCCCTCCCAGGAAACTCAGGCCCCCTATGTGGGATATGACTCTTCGAAGCCTGACTTGTGCACCGTACGAGCCTCTACGAGAGTCGTCAGACATGGATCTAACCCTCAAGACTTTGTTTCTGTTTGCCTTGGCAGCAGGAAAGAGAGTAGGCGAACTTCATGGTCTTTCGTAAATGTTAAACATTCGAGGGGATGGCGTTCTGTTTCGTTCAAATTTGTCCCGGAATCCGTAGTGAAGAATCAGAATCTGTCGGTCCCATACATTAGATTTGGGTCCTCGATCCCCTCTCAAGGGGATTTGTAGGTAATGAACCAGACGAGATGCTACTTAGTCCAGTTAGAGTGCTGCAGTGCTACCTTAAAAGGACTCAACAGCTAAGACCTGGTTGTTGACAACTTTTTGTTCGCACTGGCAAGACCAAGAAAGAGGTGTCCAAGAACGCGATCTCTTTCTGACTTCTTGAGACTATCAAGCTGGCATACTCAAGAAGAACCAGCGGTGAATCAGGTGCTGATAGCAGGAGTGTGGTCATGTCAGACAACTTTCACCTCCTTTTACCTGAGGGATATTGCCCATATGTCCTTGGACACCTTTTCTTAGGTCCTATGGTGGTTGCTCAACAAGTTGTGTAGCTCATCCAGTTCCCCTAGCAGGACAGGTAGCATCTGGTCTTTGATGTACAGTCATAGAGGTGAGAGTGAGTGTGTGTGTGACTGCCCCCCCCCCCCCACTTTTCCCTTTCTCGTACCTCTCCTCTTCTGGCGGTCAGAGGATAGGTAAAGCTGTCGTGCTGGACGGACACAGATGCAGGTGAGTAGTCAACCTTTCTATTTTTTTCCATTGCTATGCTCTAATAGAAGTAAGACCTGCCCTCTCTCTACCAATGGGAGAGAGGAATTCACAGTAAAACTAACCCGTTGCTTATCGTAGCTTTATTGTCTGCGACTTAGTGTTTCTTCCAAGCCTTTTCCAAGTAATGTTGCTTCTAAACCCATTACTTTGAAAAGCCCAGAAGTCTGACAGTCGAGCACACAGTTGTTCCTCAGATCAGAGGCATGGGACTGCTTCCTTTGCTGCACAATACATGACTAGGAAAAAGTCCTAGGAAAGGTGAACCTCCAGTCGGTTATGAAGCTTACTTAGATCCTCCCACCAATCAGTAAGTCTTCCTATGTAAAGGCCGAGGGATTGTATTCATGTAGGAATAAATTACAAATTTTGAAACTAATTTGTATTTTTCTTAACATACAATCCTGAGGTCTTTGCATACACTGTCCACCTCTAGCCACCCCTCATTCTGTTTCCTGGGCTATAAGGCAAGTGATTGTGCAACTCAGCAAAGGGAGGTTGTGAGGGTACCCCTCACCCCTCCCACTGGTAGTTCAACCACCGAACAACCTTGCTGTGTAGAATATCCTGCTTCAGCTTGCGCTGAAGGTAATTCCTATGTAAAGACCTCAGGTTTGTATGCTAGGAAAAATGCAAATTACTTTCAAAATTTGTCATATTTCACAGGTTTTAATGACAGCTATGTTCATATTTATTTTTATATTCATATTTTTATGATGTAACTGTACAGTATATAGTGATAAATCTAAACTTAATGTGATTTTTATGAAATTGGGATAGAGCACATATTAAAGATATGTAGTAATTTGAAGTCATGACTTTTATCCAGTTGCTCTCAAAAAGTCATTTTAGAAGATCGCCTTGAATATATCTTCCAAGTTTCCTAAATATGATTACTGAACAGTCAATCCCCGGTTAACGGCGGGGGTTCCGTTCCCGGCTGAGTGCCAATAACTGAAATGTCACAGTAATTATGGTAATAAATGACTTTTACGACATTGTAAGTGCCAATAAATTGCTTAATGGCACTGATAAACCACTTCCCTACGCCAATAAAGCTCTTACCAACACCAAAAATCACTTACTGTTGTTTGAAGGTGTCGTAAAACCAAAACATCATTAACCAATGCTGCCGATAAGCGAGGACTGCCGATACTCATTATTGAGATATCCTGCTATCATATCAACACACAGATAGATACAGTACATGTGAAAAGACAACTACCTTACATACTCGTTAAACATGCGACCTCGCGCATTTTGCGACCCCCAAATTTTCACCCTTAAAAAATGATTTTATCATGTATCTCGTGTATCATGCGTGGTCCTTTTTTGAGAGACCAAATTACAATAGACTAACCTCTTTTCCTCCATCTCTTTATCTATCCCATCTAGTTAAATAAGTTAAAAAAGTAAAAGAGTATGATGAAATCAAGTGAATATAGCTAATGGAATTGTTGAGTTTTTACACAAAAACATGCCCCCCAATGCTATCTATTAACAAAACAAATAACTAAATTTAGAGACGTATGTAAGTCACATTTCAACTTAAAAACACTTTATATAAAAAAAAATAACGTTGCCCCATATAAATAGTAGGGGCAATCCCCACTTACAGGCAGCATCAGTTAATGGCTTTTCGGTGTTATGGTACTTGGCTAACAACATCGTTAATCAGATTTTCAGCGCTGGTAAGCGATTTTCGGTGCCGTTAAGTGGTTTATTGGTGTTGGTAACCAGTTGTCGGTGTCGGTAAATGGTTTATCATCGCCAGTTAGTGGTAAACAACGCCATTAAGTGGTTTATTGGCGCTTTAACCGCCAATTTTCGGTTATCAGCAATTTTCAGCTATCAGCACTCAGCTGGGAATGGAATGCCTGACATTAACCAGGGACTGCCTGTATCTAGAGATTCATTTATGCTAACAGGAAGCAAAAAAATTGCTCCAAATTGAGTTAAGTACTGCAAAATAAACTTACCTTGTAATCACCCTCAGCTGATTTCCAAATCAAAGCATTGATCACTATGTTTGTATTTTATAGTATAATAGTAATATGAAAATACGTACAATATTATCGGATACAGTGAAGTAAAATATAACTTTTTAAAAGATCCATGAAAAAAATGCATATTCGTTATGTATGTATTTTAGAATACGATACTAATAGGTGAATATTATTACGTATGCTAATTTTATATCTCGTGTATGATGCAATCCCCTAAAATTGGCTTCAAAATTAGGTCTTCAAAAGTTGCATGATGTGCGAGTATATACAGTATTTCCAATAATGGTGATGGAGGTACTGTAATTAAAAACTTCCTTCATCGTAGACTGACCTGCCCAGTTGGGAATATTCCCTACAGAGGACTTGGTCACACAAGGAGAAGATTGTGAAAGACTTGAGCATTATACAAATGCTGCAGTATGCAGGATCTCATTTTCATAAGATTCAAACTACATGCACAGAGTTCAGTCCTCTTTGACTGTAATATCTTAGTGTTGACCAAAATAATGAGACTTGACCCCAGGAAGTAGAGCCTTGACACTAATTACTTGCCAGCTACTAGGATAACTCCCTGTGTTCCCATTTTTTCTTCTCGGAGTTTTCCAGTAATGCAATTCAGAGAGTTTTCATCTCAACAACTAAGAAATTATAGTCAGGCCATTTGTTGAATTTATAGCTCTTGAAACTTTGTTGTGAATTTATGTTTTCAAGTTTACAACTAGGCAGTGCTTAATTGGTAGTAATATTCATAGTATGGTACCATTTGAAGGGAAAATCCATTTCAGATACAGTATTTTGTTAAGCTTTAATTGTGCTCTCATGTGGAAACTTAACTGATGTTTGGTGCCAGAAGTCAACTTTTTCAAAGGATTATGTCATATTTTTACATTGTCTTATTATTTCTTACGTAGAGTATGGATTTTTCATTTTGAAAGTGTTGCCCTGATTTTTTTGAACCTGGATTTTTCATTGCAAAAGTGTTGCTCTGATTTTTTAAAACCTGAAAATTACTAAATTTATGTAATAGACTTCATTATACATCATCTTTGGAAGGTCCATTATCACCTTACTATTGCAGCTTTGCACTGACAAATACATGAACAGATTCTTTCTTTTCATAGCTATTATGTTTTGAGAGTTGTATCTACGTATATGTACTTGCACATGCTCATTACCATTGTTTATTGAAGAAAAACAGTTCATTTACATTTTTACCCAACTATTAAAACTGGCCTCTCTATTTAATGAATATCAAAAAGCAAATTTTATATCAGTACAATGCAACAGAAGGAAGAGATTTTAGGATATCAAAACCTATAGGGTATAAAGCTATTAATACTAAAAGTAGATAATGAATTTTCTTGTTGGTTGGAGAGTACTTTTTCTACGGCTATGAAAAAGTTTCCTCTTGAATTGAGGAAGAACTTCAGACTTGCAGGCAGAAGGGAACAGGGACTCCCAGAAGAGTTTTTGGTGTCACATTTTCAAGAAAGTAATTTATAATTTATTCTGGATGATATTAACATTTGTATGAGTGACTAGCTGCAATAACATTGTTGTTTTGTAAGTTATGGAAAACTTCTAGTTATGTTTTTTAAGTTATTCATGCATATCAAAGGAACAGAAATAATCTTAATTCTTAATTTGCTTGCAGAGCTCAGTGATATATTGAATGAAGTTGGAGATGCTCCACCAGCATTACCACCTAGAACAGGAAGTTCATCGAGTCGCGGGTCTACACCTACTCCTACAATGGCAATACCAAGACCTCCTTCACGAAAGGCATTAGAGGTATTGTAGATGTTTACAACTTGATGTACATATTGAAGGTTCAAGAGGAATGTTTATAAGGCTGATTTTTGTATTTCATTTAAACTGTGAAGTTAATAGCAGTTTGTCATTTGATCATTTTTGATAGGCTAGTCGCTTGTTTCATCCTCAAGGAGTTAGCTTCCATGGGTCTGTCAGACCAAACTAATATCAAAGAATTCTCTTTTAGTCGGTGTCGTGGCCAGTTATTGTGTTGTAATGATTAACACTATAAAACGTGATGGAGTATATAATGGACTCAAAGATAAGAGGGCTCTTTCCCTTATCTTACAGCAAAGCTGTACCCAGGTTCTTTCCTTTGCCAAACCTGCAAGAAGAGGAAGTGATGAATGCGCAAGCGCAATCCACAGAAACCAAGAAGCCATTACCTTCTATTTGTCATTATTAAATAGGTTAGTTTTTTGTCAGTGCTCAAGAATTATGGAAACATCTAACAAAGTAGCATGTTAAGTACTTAGTTTTGTTCCAGGTAAAGTTTTAGTTTTAAACTTTTGGAATTGGTAGTTAAATTGTGTGTGAAAGCTGAAAACCTGGCTTTTCTTGCCAACACATGGCCGGCTCTTAGTCGTAATCGCTGATTGTTAGTTGTGAAGAGTGCAAATTGTTTTCAAAATTTGTCATTTCAATTAGATGTTTTAACTAAAAGAAGTGTTCCACAATTTATCATTAATATGGAAAATCTTTACAGATTATATGATATCTGCAATAATCTAGGCAGTAGCCTAGATCAGATTAAGTGAGAATATCTTAGACTAGATTAATAGTGGATGTTGTCTGTAGCCTATAATCCAGAATCACATATCCTTAAGTGTGAACTAAATAACCTAGATCAGGTAGTAACCTAAATTAGGGTAACCTTTTAAGAAATATCCTATTATGGGCCTAAGTAGTAGCCTAACTTAGACCAGGACCTTAGGATTAGATAATAACAAACGGGGCAAAATAAAATGGTAGCCTAGCTCTAAGGCTACATATTAGTAAAAAAATTTTCCCTTTATGTGCCTATACACTTAAGTGTGATCTAAATAATTGCATTAGGTAGTACCTTTTACTAGGTTAGGTAATAACCCATTTACAAAACATCCCATTATGAGACTGAGCATTATATTAGACCTGGTATACCCTTAAGTGTGAATTGAATAACCTGTATTAGAGTAAGGATGAACCCTTTAAGAAATATTCTATTACTGGCCTAAGTAGTAATTTAGACCAGGTAGCCTGAGATTAGATAAAAACAACAATCTGGGCTAGACAAAAATAATGAGTTTCTGTTTTATATAGCCTATACATTTAAGAGTGATCTAAATAATCTGGATTAGGCAATATGCTATACTCAGTTAAGTGAGAACATGTTTAGAAATAGCCTATTATTGGCCTAAGCAGTAGTTTAGACCAAGTAGTCTAGGATTAGAAGTAAACTTTATCCTAGGCTTGATAAAATGGTAACCTAGTTATTCCTACACGAATACAAACCATCAGTCCTTACATAAGAATTACCTTCAATGCAAGCTGGAGCAGGTTATTCTGTACAACAAGGTTGTCCGGTAGTTGCACTACCGGTGGGAGGGGGGGACGGGTACCCTCACCACCTCCCGTTGCTGAGTTATGCTTCCACTTGCCTTATAGCCTTTGTCCAGAGCAGACACATCTCTATGCCTTCCCCTGCCCGAATGTTTGCCGGCTGTTCTCTCTGCACTTCATCGTGGGTTTTCCCTTCCTTGTTGTTGTGCTTTGCTTATTTTGTGATATCTGTTCTTATATTCTTGGTTTATTATGCAGATCCAAGAATCATCTAAGCCTAGACCCCGCTCTTGGCCAGGTGTCGGAAAGCAGCGATTGAACTGCTTTCTCTCACCCCTTGAAGCAGACCCGCATACTTTTTGCACAAAATGTCGCAAATGTGTGCTCTATGACTGATACTTGTGATGAGTGTCGCATTTAGTTCCTGGAGCAGTGGATGAGGTTCACTGGAAAGAGGAAATCTAAGAAGGCTGCCAAACAAGGGCGCTGTGGAAGTCGTGACAGATTGGTTTCCAGGATTTTACTGCAGGACCTTTCTCTTAGAGAAAGCATCAGGAGGATGGAGACCGATTATAGACCTATCTGCCCTGAACCGATTCGTTCGACAGACTCAATTCAAGGTGGAAACGACGCGGTCAGTGCTGGTGGCCATCAGAGAGTCCGACTTCATGCTTATGGTGGATTTGCAAGATGCATGTTTCCAGATACCCATCCTTCAGTCCTCCCTGCAGGTACCGCCGCTTTATCCTCAGTGGGACGGTATACCAATTCAGAGCAGTTTGTTTCGAGCTATCAACCACTCCCCAGGTGTTCACGTGAGTGTTCACCCTTGTATTGACTTGGGCCCACTCACACAGGATACGTCTTCCGAGGTATCTCAATGATTGGCTAGTTCTGGCCAACTCACGTTTGAAGTTGCTCCGGGACAGAAATAGCCTCTTCGATTTTTCATGCAGCTTAGGCAATACAATAAATCTCAAGAAGTCAGACCTCATACCCAAGCAGAGGATAAAATACCTGGGCATGCTGATAGATACAGCAGCATTGAGAGTGTTTCCTTCAGACTCCCGGATCGGCAGGTTCAAGGAGGCAGGACATTCGTTCCTGTCCCAACAGGAACAACCAGCTCAGACGTGGCAAGTCATTCTAGTTCACCTGTCATCTTTGGAGAAGCTGGTTCCTCATGAGTAACTTCACCTTCATTCCCTCCAGTGGAGAATGAAGGAGTTATGGTCTCATGCAAGGGACCTGCATTCCTTTCCCATTCCTCTCTCGAGAGGCTGAAACTAGGACTTATCCTGGCTGGGCAACACAGGAACCTTGTAATAGGAGTTCAGCTTCACAATCCCCCTTCCCAAGATGCTTCTATTTTCCAGGTGCTTCGGGAGGGATGAGAGCACACACCTGGAGGTTACTAACCTCGGGTGGAGTGGAATGAGAGCGACAGGCACTTCCACATCATCAAAACTGTTTTGGCTAATAATCGATCGATAACAACTGTTTGCACACTCAGTGGGTAACACACAGATACATCCCAGGCAAAAGTATGTTACAAACTCACGCAACAGGTGCAAGTAATAGGACAGAATGGTCACTTCACCCATACAATGGAAGATTATTACGATACTTTGGAGATGACCAGGGATATAGTTTCTACCGATGTACCCGGCACAACGAAATTTGCCAGTGTTTGCTTTATTTTGAGGCTGCAGCGGAGGTATGTTTTCCGCACCACTCGGGAAGAATTTCAACACAACTTTTCCTCCTCAATCTCAGAATGATCTGTGTCCATCCCAGGAGGGCGGGAAATGATTATGTACCCAGACCTATATAAAACTTATTATAAAAGGTCATTTTTATATAATTTCTCCATGGCACAACCTCTGTGAATCCCACCCTTGAGTGGAGCTGGATGACTATGGCGTATACTGCAAAAAAACTACTTTATGGGGGTACAGCATAGCAAATTAGTCTGGATATCTTTGGAATGCTTGCTGATGTCTATCATGAGGAAAATGGGCTATCTTCTGTGGAGCTACTATTCAGCAGGTGGCTCCTTTCAACCTGTCTTCCTTTGCTAGAGCCAAGAATCACCTGTCTCAGAAATGCAAAGGACTACAGATGTGCAATCGCAGGTTGCCAAACCTAAAACCAATGGGTCTCTTTTCCTATGGGGATCTCCATTGCTGATGAGAAGCTTCACAAAAGAATAACAAAGACCAGATAAATAACGCCCACCGCATCTATTATGTAGACTCATCCATAAAAACCAATCATGCACCTTAAGATTCTAGTTGTACACAAATCTTCCCTCAAGAAGTTCTCTGTCCTTATTCTGGCATCAGGGATAAAGGAAAATGGAAGGTGAACCTCCTAGGGTCTTCATCCCCCAATACTGTAATGCCAAGTAAGAAAGGGATGGAAAATCAAATTCTTTCAAATTTACTGCCTGGAATTCATAGTGAAGAAACATGGCAAACATTGGTTCCTGCACGTCAAAAAGTTGTTTCTCAAATCCCTAGAGAGGACTTTGGTAAAAGACAAGTGCTACTTTTGCCCAGGTTAGAGCCTCTACTTTACGCACAAAAGGAATCGACGCTTGAACTCCCGAATGTGCTGACTTTTGGTACGGCACTGGCAAAAGAATGAAAGTATGTCTTGGACAATCTCTTTTTGGGATTTTCAACGAACACCAAAGATTAGCCCACGCTCAATGTCAAACAAAAGGACTTGAATACATTCAGCTTAGAGCTCACTGGGCAGAGGACATTTCGATCTGTCCGGGCTTCAGGAAGAACCAGTCAATAGAAAAGGAGCGAGGCCAGGTGTTAGCCGTGTCATTTTTGGCCAAAACCTAAAAATTAATGAGTATACTGCATTGGTTTGTGAGAAGCCTATCCTTTGTCAATGGCATGGTGGCTGCTTCAACAAGCTGTAAGTGCTCATCAAGTTTCCCTAAGATTGCGGACATGACGTATCATCGGTTCAAACATGTGGGCCATAGAAAGTCAGTGTGAAGACCTCCCCCAAGTTCCATGCGACTTCTTGCAGGTTTAGCAAGTTTACCGGTTTTGAAATGTCATGATTAACAGACGGACACAGATGTCTGGTTGAGTGAGTCAGCCAGGTCTAATTTTCATGTTTAAATACTAACTGGACACAGTGCACCCTGATGGTCGCATGTTGGAGAAGGGTGTGGGGTTGACATTAAAAATTAAGCCGTTGGAGTTACGTGTGGCTTTGAGAAGGATTGATAAACTCCGAGAGGAAGATTGATAAGCCTTTTTAGCAATAGCTTTGCTTTCAGCCCATTCGGTCCATTCTTAGAAGTCTGACAGTCTCGGACAGTTTGTTCCCTGATCAGAGGCAGGACTGGATAACTTTGACATTACGAGCCGAAAGTGTGGCTGTTCGAGAAGATTTCTCCAGTCTGTTAGGAAGCAACCTTGGGAAGTCTGTCAGAAGGTTAACATACAAACCACTCTTCCCAAAGGAACGACTAGTGTCTAGCCACCCCTCATTCACGAGAACTGAACTTCCTGGAGCACTTCCCTCACCCCTGAGAGAAGGGGAGGTACCAACCCTCCACACTAGTGCAACTACCTGCAACATGGCATGTGTTGCCCATCTTTCTCGGGCTTGGGAGGCAATTTCAATGGAAGACAAGGTTTTGTATCGTTAGAAACAGGTTTATCAACGTCCGCCTCAAAGTTTCACAGGTCATTAACATGTTTGTGATTGAGCTACATATTAGCTGGTAGTTCTTGCTTCCTCGCCTGTATCCTTAAGGTGATATAAAAAGCTAGAATGAAGCGTAACCTAACCAGATTAAGTAAGACCCCTTTTAAAGAAGAAGTTACTTCCACCCTCTTCATTGAACGTTGGACAAGACCACTGCCAGGTTCTTGATATACACTGAATATAAATCATGCTTAAAAAAACCGCTAAACAGTCTTGCAAGCTAATTCCACATACTAGCCTAGTTGCTGACTTAGCCTACTACTGTGTGGCTAAGTTCTGACACCGTTTTTTATTGTTTTATTTTCAATTTATCATTTTATAACTTCATAATATATAATTTTCTTTAAAATAGTAGTATGCTTTATTTAACACATTTACCCTACATTCCAGAGTTAGCCTAACTGTAAGTCAGCTGCTTAATTTTTCTCAGACTCTGCAGAATATTATTGGTGACTTTCATCTCTTAAATTTACTATTTTCATAATTATTGCTATTAGTTTCTTCGTCATTTATTTTGATTGTAGAGGGTAATGAAATTACAAAAATAAAGAATGAATTTTGGCAATCACACAGTGCATTTGACACTTCACCATCAAAAAGTAAACCTTTGCATCTATTGAGGAAAATGAACACTTAAACATTTGCAAATGGTTGGGAAAGGATAGAAACATTTTCTAGCACAGATAAAGATTTATGTTTGCACTCCTTACCTCTAGCATCATCTGATCTAATGGGTGGCTTATCGAATGGGTAAATATATACAGCTATATAAAAGAAATTATCAAAACTCTATCACCTATAGGTCTTTCAAGCACTCTAAGAATAAGTGATTCATTCGATGCCAAATGTCTCATTGTTTTGATTAAAAATGTTGACTTGGTAGACCTCTCAAGCAGAATCTTTAAAAAATATATTTATTCATGTAAAGTTAATATGGAAAACATATTTGACTTCACACATTTTCATTACTAACAATCATTTTCATAATAACAAAAGAGATATGGCATAATTTTTGCTGTCAGGAAGTTGTAAATAGTATGTGGTGCCGCCCTCGTGGCCACTCAACTAACTTATGGTGGCTGACTCAAAATTGAGCCGAACCACAGGAGTTCCTGGACCACATGATGCTGGTTTTAGAGGTCCGACTGCATTAGCCTAAAACAGTAGTTAAAATTAAATAAAGCAGTGACAGAATATCAGATTATTTCCATTGGGCTGGGGTGGAAATGGTCTCATCCACCCCTCCCCCCTTCCAGTAAAGGGGTTCCTCCAAAAACCAGACCCCTCTCAGGAAGATTACATGCAGAGGGCCCTTTTAAAGGAAGCCATAGAGAAGCTTGTGCATATTTGCCACCAAGCACATCCCTTCAGTGTCCCCAAAAAGGATTCCTCCAAACGAAGAGTGATCCTCATCCTATTAACATTGAACAAGCACATCGTATTAACATTGAACAAGCACATTGTTTGCCAAAAGTTTCGGATGACTACCTCTGCCCAAGAACATTCAGTTATTCTGCAAGGGACATGGGCAGCTTCTATAGATCTGAAAGACGTATACTGGCACGTCCCTATCATCATTCCCTTCCACCCCTTCCAAGGGTTCTGGATAGGGAAAGATACGTACAGGTTCAAAGTCATGCCCTTTGGGCTAAAAATTGCCCTAAGAATTTTTAGAAGATTAGCCATGGTATTTATTTGAGAACTCAGACAAGAAGGAATACAAATAGCCTACACCCCCTTCATTTCCGCTCAGTTTTCCATCCTGAATACTGATCGGAAGAACAATGGGTAGCATCAGATGGGTAAGAATGGGAATCTCCTCTTTCCCTTCTCCATCTGGGTACCGTCCTTGTTTAGCCAGTAAATGGCTGGTCCAGCACATGCTCAGAAGGATACTTCAAATATGAAAGGCTACAATTTGTATACCTAGGAAAAATACAAATTACTTTAAAAATTTGGCAATTTTTTATTATATTAAAATGTAAATTTTATTAGGAGCCTGTCTTTGGTTATGGTTGTTATCTGCTTGTATTTATAACTGTATAGTCAGTAAATATTGTTTTATGACTTTGATAAGTGTAATGTAAGCTTATGGAAATATATGAATTTGTATATCGTACTGTATGTACACATAACTTCTAAATTAAACAGCATCTGTGACCCTTCCCAATCTTATTCAACCTGCCTGTTGTTTGGTTTGCAGTTATCATTGCATGGGTTTTATATAGCTTTTACTTGTAATTGAATTACTATTCTGTTATAATGTTAAGAGGTTCATTGTCTTTTCATGATTTTACTTTCTGTATACAGGGGCCATCTTCCAGGGGACGGCAAAGCCCGTCTACTGTATCAGGATTGTCACATGCTGACTCTGTTTCTAGTCTGGAATTCCGAACATCAGGCATGGTTGGCACTTCTAGAGGCCCTTCTCCTCTCACAATAGGATTGTCAGATTCAATTCCACTAGCAGTTGCATTTCAAGAGTTGTGCCATGCCTACTTTCGTGGAACAGACGAGTCAAAGTAAGTTTTTCAAGTTGTAAGGACAATATTGTTTCAAAACAAACCCGTCGTTGACAGATGCAAAGAAAAACGAGCATTCAGGAAGGTATCCACATGGCTTTTATTGGAAAAGTGTGAGGTTAAAGTCAACTTTTATTTACCAAATTTAACGGATGTCATAAGAGATGCTCAGCATTGCATAATATACATGGAGTAAGAGATTTTTTAACATTACTTAATACCATAGCGGTAATAGCTCAGCTAAGTCATTTTGACTTGAGTTGTCTTTAATATTATGATGGTTTTTTGTTAAAAATGAGATGGAAAATAAAAATTTACTTATATCCTTTTATATGTGTTTACATTGGGCAGAGTTAAGTGTCAAAACACCATGAGAAAACATATATCAACAGAATCACATGAAAACAAATTTGTAAGTATATATGATATGTAGTAATGAAATTTACATTAAAATATCATCTAAAACCTTAAAACCACTGAAAATATTCTTTTATTTATATGAAGTTTGGTTATAGTTTGCGCTGTTGAGTTTTTATGTATGTATGTATTTCCAGCATTCAGTCATCAGCCATAAAAAATGGAAATCAATAAGTGCCAGATCATATCAAAATCAATGTCAAGATGATATACCATAATATGTATTTTATGTGTGCAGTATTTAATTGAATTTTGGCTGTAAGTATGTATGTATGTATGTATGTATGTATATAGTTCCAATTTTCAGTCATCATCCATAAAAATACAAAAATCAGCAGAAAAATGCCAAGTCACACAAAAACTACAAAATAATATAATTCTATAGTAACATAGTGTGCACACAGTTAAACTGTTTAAAAGCTTAAAAATATTAAAAATATTGTCATAGTACATGATATTCAACTCTCAATGTTCCCTAGCAAATTCATCAAGTTCTTGCTGTGTACATATTCAATGGAAGAAGAAATTTGGCCTTTAGTATTAGTTTTCCTCCAGCCCATTGAGGACATTGACATTACACATCAGTTAGATGCACTTACATTCTTACATGTTTTTTTTTTTTACTTTAAAATTATTAACATGTGTAAATTTAGTCTATTAAAAAGACAACAAAATGTTTATCTAACAACTTATTGTATGTTTACTGTACTCTAGTACAGGTTGACCATCACTAATCCGGCATTATTGGGACCTAGAGGGTGCCGGATTAGCCATTTATTAGGCTAGAATACACGAAACACAGTAGCTAAGCACCTCATCCTAGAATTAAAATATCCCATAAATCACTACAAGTTGGTCAATAAAGAAAAGACAATTTATGTTGGTCAAATAAATACAGGTAGTGCTCGAGTTACGATACCCTACTTACGATATTTTCCCGAGTTTAATGGGGTTAGTAATTAATACCAAATCTGAAAATATTTAGGAAATATTTTAGATTTCAAGCAGAGTGCAGGCAGGAGACCAACACAGTAGACCAACTTCTTTCCTCCATCTCTTATTCCATCTGCTAGTAAAAGTAAGAGGATGATAAAAGCATTGTTAGTAACGTTATACTCTTGCGTAAATGCGTGCAAACAAACAACGAGAAACTGTTGTTTGCTAATCATATCTGATAACAACTGCTGTGCTTGTATTTCAACCATCGTGCGGGTAATACACAATTACTGTAGTTATGTTGAAAATGACGCTAAGTACTGCACAATGGGATTGATATATTTTTACACTATACCTTTGTTCGCTTTGGGAGAAAAGATCGGCAGGGAATATCTGCTAAGCAGTAACTTTAAGCTGCAAGTTGTAGCTGAAGCTGAGAAACAATATTCAGAGCTGCTAATGACTATAAATTATCGCGCCGGGCAAATATGGATGAAACTCGACTGTAAATAAAACTGGAGAGAAATGTATTTTAATCAAAACTACTGGGCATGAAAGAATACAAATTACTACTGTTTCACGCCGATAAAAGATAAATATTAAAGCTCGTATTATGATGAAATCAGAGAAAATAGCCGAATGGAATCTTGATTTTTTACTAAAAAAAAAAAAAAATGTCCCAAAACAGCCAAATGCTATTCCCAAATGTCACATATTAACGAAAAAATAGCTAAATTAATTTCACAACGAGACCTATTTAAGTTATATTTCGACTTAAAAACACTTGTATAACGAAAAATATCCTTGTCCCAAATAAATAAAGTATCCATATTCATTTACGTTTAACTTAAAGCAAGAAAAGCGCTTTGAACTTGGTTAAATGCGGTAGAAATACAGTAGCGAAACAATCATGATATTTATTCCCAAACAAACATTGATTGCAATTTATAATACAAAAAGCAGTAAAGAGAATAAACGTAATTGGAAAACAATGTAGTAAAGCATAACTTTTTTAAAAGATCCATGAAAGATGCATGTTCACAGGTTGATGGTATAATACTGTTAATATGTGAATAGAGTACAGTATAATGTAGGCGCAGTTAGCGCAGCGAATTCGGGAATGGAAAATTAGTGCGGAAACACAGAAATTACTTCTCAGCCGTAAATTTGTGCCGGATTACTGATTGTTCGGGACTACTGATTGCCGGATTAGTGATGGTCAACCTGTAGTGAAGTTAGCCTATGGGGCTGCATCCATGGGTGCTGTAAGAAGTTATTGGTTCATATGCTTAAGGCCACAGGTTATCGTTTTCAGATTCTTCAGACTGGATGTAGGAGGCTCAGGACTAAACATGAATGGTAGGATACCTTTCGTTTGGTCAAATAGCTGTGGGGAAGATTCTTCCCTTGGGGCAGGGTACAAGGGAATGTTCATCTTGTCTTCAGTTCCTTTCATCTCTTCTTGTTCAGCTTCTTGAAAGGTGTAGAATGTCCAGGGTTCTGGTTCCTATGTCTACCATTTATGGTAAGCTTTACCTTGATATGATGAACTTCACCCACATACATAGGAATGTTTTATCTATGTTTTAGAGGCTCTGTATCCTTTTTTAGACCCTCTTAAGTAGGGTCAACTCCTTGGTCTATGATCTTACAACAGATCCTTAAAGTCCCACATAGTAACTGTATGTTTTCAGCTTGAACCTCAATCCAAATTTGCTATTCGCCCAAAATTTGAATGAAGGTTTTTATGAAAAGAATTATACTTTATGAAACAAACCTATTATTCATATGATTTAGGTCCCTCCTCTTAGCCCTGCAAGGCTCCCTGTTGTTTTTGTTGTTACAAGAAAGAAATAGGGCAGGCGGCAGATGAATACTGGAGGGTCCAGGTAGTGATTTGCAGTAGGTTACCATAGTCGCGTCTTTCAGACTAAAGAATTATGTATATAGAGTCCTAAACCTGAGTAGTGGGCTACATATGAATGAGAGGTATGTAATTAAAAAATTCTGGCATGTTTTATAAAGAAATTTCAAAAGCTTATAAGTAAAGACGCAGAAGAATTTTATATTTGAAATATCTGACATAAAACATTTAGAAAATTTGTTCTTGTGAACTTACCTTAAGAGAGGTAGTGTCATCAGCGCACCTCACATGAAGCATCCATTGGCCATCTAGTGTACCCACTTTTTAGCCTTTTACTTAACCTTCATACCTACTTCCTCTCTTCATTCCTGTGGTCCAGCCTCTCCAATTATTACCGCTTAGTGCAACTGTGGAGTTTTCTTCCAGTTCCATGTGTAGATCCTTGTACTTGATCTCCTTTGTTTTCTGAATCTCTTTGTATTGCTGTTTAGCCAATCCCCTCCCTCTTTTCACTCATAATTGCTGAGTGGCCAAAAAGTGCCCCAGTGCTTGGCTTAACAGGATACATTCCTGAAATCATATTAAGCAATCAACCAGCAGATTAGCTTTTTATATTTGCTATGTGCTCTATTTTTATTTATCATGCCCATGGACAAGGTTTCTTGCAAACAGTGAACCTTTTAAGAAATGCAAGCTAAAAGGCAAAAGGAAATTACTGATGCAGACAATTAAAATATTGTAAATGTAGTCATTTTTGATACATAAGTGTACAAGAGTAAAATGGACAGAGCAGTCCAAATCCTACATTAAGATAAGTTACATTTGAAGTGGCAGGTATCTCATGAAAGTGCTGTTTTTTAAAAGTTTACATGTGTTGTTGTACATTCTAAAAGGGACTAAACATAAGAATTCAGTTAGCCTTTTTTATTCTCAAGTTTTTATTGATGTTACTGAGACAATTATGACTTAAAACTGACTCTGTCCTTACAGGTGCCAAGTTAAAGTTACAGGCGAGATGATGGTGTCATTCCCAGCAGGAATTGTCAATGTTTTGACAAATAATCCATCACCAGCACAGTTGTCATTTAAAGTTAACAACTTCTCCAAGGTCTCTAATGTCCTTCCCAACAAACAATTGATTAATATGTAAGTTTTGTCTCCTATTATAATGATTTTATATCAGTTAGGATGTACAGTCGACCCCTGCCTGTTCGTGGTTCGGTATGCACAGCTTCACCCATTCGCGGATTTTTCTGAGGAACTTGTCCCTGAATTATTCATGAAAAATTCAGTAATTCGCAGATTTTTTCACCAAGAAATATTCAGTAATTACTGTACTGTATTTTCATGTTATTTTTGTGACTAAATACATTTTTTTGATGAAAAATTATTTACTAATTTCCAAATAATAATGTTAATGTAAATACAGCAAAATAATTTTTTTTAATGCATATTAAATATTTAGGTACCGTACTTAACTCTACATTACTTGTGAATTCCCAATGCTTCCTCTATGCAATGTAAAAAGAAAACAGGACTGCTTCAGTACTGTATGAGAGAAAGTGGATGTACCTGAATGTATAGGGGTAACTTGAATAGTTTTCAAAGCTGCCTTTGAAATGATAGTAAAGTGTTGTGGATGATAGTTTATGGTATATTTGGTGTAGGATGATTGTTTAAGGTAGTTTATGGTGTATTTGGTGTAGGATGATAGATTATGGTATAAATTTGGTGTTTGAACTGTTAAAACTGGCAGTTATAAGGGTTTCAGAGGGGATTTTGGTATTCGCAGGTGGGTGTGGTATGCATCTTCCGCAAATGCCAGGGGATGACTGTAAAGTGATTTGTAAAGAAATTGTGGAATGATTAGCATATATAAAATGTGATTTTTTTAAACAAAATTTTTAACGCAAACCCATAATGTAAATAGCTCATTTTGTTATCAGTAAAATGCCTCTGGTAACCTAATTTCCATAAAAAGAGTTATTAAAATGAAGTTTAAAGGTAGCCCAGAGTTAGCTTAGTGCATTTGCTTGTCATTCCTTGAGTCTGTAAATCAAGTTTTTTCTGTCTGCTCACTAACTGCACTTATTAATTAACAAACTTCCAGTTGTGTTTTAGAAGTATGAGATTTGCAAAAAACTGGCCTTTTTTAATTACATTTGTTCCTCAACAAATGCATTAATTTAGATGGAATTAAAATTAATCAGTCTGGTATTATTGCCATTTTTGATGATTATGTAAAGGAATCTAAAAAAGATCCAAACTATATACCAGAATTCTGGCTCCGAGGCAAAGACAGGGAGCTATATGTATGTGTAATGGACACCTTGGTAAATAAAAGTAGTCCCTGGTTAACGGCGGGCTCGGTTAACAGCGATCCAGTTTTATGGGGCTTGTCTAGTGACGAAAATCTGCAATTTTTGGCGCCGAAAATTGACGATTTCCACTTATCGGCGCTGATAATTGGGTATTGGCTCTGATATATACCTAACAGAGGCGCCGATAGCCCCCAAAAATTGCCGAAAAAGTGCTGAAATCGCCGATTTTCGGTTAGCGGCGATTTTCGGTTATCATTATACCCTCAGAAAACGGAACCCCGCCGATAACCGGGGACTGCCTGTACAGGTAGGTGTTGAGTTACAAAGGGGTTAGGTTCTTGCTTGAATGTCGAAAGTCAGTTTTAATGTAAATTGGTTTGCAATTCACTCTAGTTATATTGAGGCTACCACATAGCCTAACTCCTGTTACTTATAGCCTACCATGGTTTTATCACCATGAGCATATTTTTATCCAGTAACTTTCTTATCATTCTTTACATTTTGCCTTTTTACATAGTTGTATTCCCTTGCCACAAATTATATTAGCTAATATTGTGTCACTTAAATTGTTCTGTAGACTAGACTCTAAGTTTATTGTTTTTAAGAATGGTTAAAAGGATATTAACCTTTAGTTTATTGTAATCATCGATTTCCCATTTTGCCTTGTAATATCGTGGAAACCTTGCATATGTAACTTACCTTCTGTGTATGTAACATCCTCATGCTTACATGTAGCTGACATGGTGTTTCGTCCTATGCAAAGACACAATTTAGCTTATTTTTTTAGCTTTAACTGAGTATGGTACCTATACACGCAATCCCCGGTTATTGGTGGGGGTTCCGTTCCAATTACGTGACAATAAGCGAAAATTGGCAATTTTTGGTGATTTTCACCGATTTTCGGTTATCGGCACCTCTGTTAGATATGTATCAGCGCTGATCAGTGGAAATCGGTGGATATCGATGTAAAAAATCACCGATTTTCATCGCTAGACAAGCCTCGAAAAACTGGATTGCCGATAACCGAGCCCGCCAATAACCGGGGACTGCCTGTATATTTAAAGTACATGCGAATATTTTATCACAGTTAATATATTACATTTAATTAATTTTCCAGTTCATCGCAATGTTTTGTAACATGCCCCCATTTACATCTACGTTTCATTTGCTTTGATGGTAAGCCAGTGGTAACTGCGCCCAAAATGAAATGTTCAACCTTATTTCAGTTAACTCTGATGAATATTGCACCATAGTAATTCTATAAAGTATTGGAAAGTACTTTACAGTTACTGATCCCTAGTTTGATCTCAACCAATTTTCATTTCAACATAATGTTACAAAACATTTTTACAGTTGCATATCACATGTGGAGCATATGCGTTTGATGTCTATGATTTCATATTTACTAGTTTTTTATTTTAAGTTTATTCAGAGAATGGTAATTAACTCATAGTTTTTGCATGGGAAAATTAGTAATATTTATCCTTTTTCTTTTATGAATTCATCAGAACTGTCGGCAAACTTTCTCACTGCCTTTCTTGTTACCCGAACATTACGCAAACTGAATCTTCTTTTGAATCATCCAGTACTTGTGATGAATTCTTGTTGACAGTTATCACCTGCACGTTCCGTAAGGGTCTGAAACAGACTTCTAGCCTTTGCCTGGATGGCAATAGGGCTTCATGGTGTTTGTTTTTTTTTATTTAGACTTATCCACATCATTGATAAGCATTCCATTTCATGGATTGGCCCTTGCCTTTGCTTTGTAATTACAGTAGAGTTCATTGAAACAAATCTTTAAACAGCTTCACGAATGCATTCTCAGTCCTTAAGAATTGTCGACTGTTGAATGTGGAATTTGTAGGTTATGTGCTATTGTCATTATTCTTTTTCCTCTTTCATACTGGTTAATCACATTCACTTTTCATTGCAAGTTGGTATCCTTTCTCGCCTTTTTGGCTGGCTGAATTGTTGACAATGAACGTGTCCTTTTTGTCAGCATACTGCGACTTATTAAAAACTTTTCAAAACGTAAATGTAGCGCAATTGGCGGCTATTGCTCTCTATAGCCTGAGAGAGAGAGAGAGAGATAGAGAAAAATGAAAGCAGGTGTGTTTGTGTTCATGCATGTTAGGTAGGCCACAAACAATCAAACATTTTTTATTGTACACTATGCAGACTGCAGCTGGTGTACAGTCAAATGTTAGTGTGCATCAGAGAAATTTGGTGAAAATATTTTAGATGGGCAAATATCAAATGATAGTTAATCCTTCCAATCTAGCTAAACATTCTTAAATTGTTTAATTGTATGACCTTATGCCATGCTGGATAAACATGTTTGATAGTGCGAGGCCTGCTTTACATGCATTACTGGAACTGCTACTCATAAGCGCTGCCAGCT
The DNA here is from genome assembly GCF_040412425.1 of Macrobrachium rosenbergii. Taxonomy (NCBI): domain Eukaryota; kingdom Metazoa; phylum Arthropoda; class Malacostraca; order Decapoda; family Palaemonidae; genus Macrobrachium; species Macrobrachium rosenbergii. The sequence goes on from NC_089795.1 coordinate 35,735,990, forward strand.
GCATGTTTTGTAAATTTTTATAATTTCTTCATAGTTTTTTATTTCCGTAATTTTTTCGCCACTGTCGTAAATGTAGATTGTCGCAAGTCACATCTGTCGTAAGTCGACGCCTATCTGTAATTATGCGAGGTTTCATAAATGCATTTGATTTAGTCAGTTAGTAGCACTTACCTGTTATGCATGATACAGGCAAATCTCATGTAGGATGGCATATTGAGAATGAGAAGGAATTAAGATGATGAAGAGTCCTCATGGCTGTGAACTTAAGTAAAGCAGTGACAGCTTGTTTTGTTGCTACCACATAACCCAATGTTTGTCACACCCTCAGGATGCTTTTTAAAACTGAATTAACATTTAGATTTATACTGAAAATTTTAAAATAAATTAAAATTAGTTAATAAGGAATAGAAAGCATAGAACGTTGCAGTGTATGTTACTCTCTGCTTATAAAATTGTTTATCTTAGTCAGGAAATGTTTTACAGAGATGAATAGTTAAGACTATCTCTTAGTCCTTGGTTCTCTGCAGATATCTGTGTGTAGTGCTCTGATAAGGAAAAGAAGGTCCTTTTCATTTTTGGTATGAAGGACAATAGAAGGGATTGCTAAGGCACAGCAGTTTGTTCCTGGCTTCCTGGCACAAGAGAGACCTGTTGACATACAGTCCTTAACGTGTGTGTGACCTTGTCCAAGAGATCAAAAGATGTAAATGCCAGAAGATTGTGTAGGAAGATTCCCAAGTGCCAAAAAAAAGGCCTCAAGTAGGAAGTTTCACTGTCCTACTGGAGCTTACTCAGAAAGTGCTGGCATAACTTCTTAAATTCCCTTGAACTCATGTGAAGCCTTTGAAAATCAGATTTTTAATTGTTAAGGCTTGTAGGTCCTCATTGCTTAGGCAAGCATTTCTTTTGTCTTAGTAAGAACTTCAGAAAATCTCCTGTGAATGGATTACAGTGGACCCTGCCTATTCGCGGTTCCAGATTCGTGACTTCACCTATTTGCAGATTTTTCTATGGAATGTATATACACATTATTCATGGAAAATTCGCCTATTCGCTGTATTTCTCATAGAGAAATATTCAGTAATCACTGTATTTTCATATTTTCATGCCTAAATTAGTTTTTCATGATAAAACTATTAAAATACTCAGGTATAAATGTTTTTAGAGGGGTTTCCTGATGTTTCAACTATGAAAGTAGACAGTTATAAGCATTTTTAGAGGGGTGTCAAGTATTTACGGATTTTAGCTATTTGCAAGGAGGTTGTGGTATGCATCCCCAGCAAATACCAGGGGTCGAGTGTAGTGGTATTCCAGATAGATGTTGAGGGTAGACTCTACTACACTAGGATGTGGCCTGAGCTGGTTTTGCTGAAAATCCTCTACTTTTGAAACTGCTGCATAATCTCAAACTGTGAAGTATGATTATTTTTAGATTGCTGTGGAATCTACAAAAAAAAAGTGATGCTGGTTTAGGATCTTTTCCCATTACAAGGCTCCTTGGGAGGTTGTTCATTAGGAGGGCTTAGAATGTAGGGAAGTTTTAAACTTTTAGGCTGTCCAGAGGTTACATGAGTTTGCCCATCTTCAAAGCTAGTAAATCAGAAAGATAGGGCAGTAAATTGGAAGCTTGGGATTTAGTTTGGCCACAAGAGATCAAGCTACTAACTGCTGGTGTAGCGAACTCACCTCTGTTGCGTAGACTGTGTCCACATTGTTCCTTCTTGGTATAAACCTTAGAATCATCTCCACCTTGTTGTCCTCTGCATAGGTCTCTTTTAAATAATTTGCTGACTCTTAAGGTTGTAAGATGCATCAAAAAATATTTTAATGACAGCAGATTCATCACCAATCATAACAGCTTTACATACAAACAAGCAGAAATATGTATTATAAATAATATACATAGTCAGAAGAATAAAAACATGTATTGAAAGCCGTATAGATAATGTTTTCTTATATTTCCAGGGATAGTGATCAGTCAACCCCTGAGTGTGGAGTCTTCCATTTTAACATGAATGCATTAACATCATTACTGAGGAAGCAAGCTGAAAGCAATCCTTCTGCATCCTATTTCAATGTTGATATGATAAAGTATCAGGTAAAGTAGAAGAGCTTTTACTCATTATGGTCACTTTTGGTTCAGTTTTTGTAGCCCAACAGGGACTGTCTGGTTAGCCATCAGCAGACTAGTAAGTAGCTTATTTGTACTGCTTTCGTCAAATATCAAAATGGCACAATTAAAGAAATAAGACTGAACATTTTGCATTGTTTATTGTAGAGTACAGAGCATGAGGTAATAATGGTTTTGTATTTGTAGTCTGTAACTACAAATACAGAACCATCAGGATGATTTAAGTGCTGTTGTTTGAGTGTTATGTTTTAAACTTCTCAATTTTCTCAGAATTAAACAAAAACAGCCAGTAGGAAGAAGATTAAACAAGCCAATCTAAAGGGTTTATCATAATTGATCATTCACAACCTTTACAAGAAGAAAATTTACTAAAAATGATTACAGTATCAATAGAATTTGGTATATTTAAATTGATATAGAACAAACTCTGCAAAGATCAGAAAAAAGTTATGCAAGGAAGAATCTCTTGTAGACAGTATATATTGTACATCTCCAGCAATACTCCATTGTAAAAAGTATGCACAAATTTAAGAAAATAATTGGAACATTTATCAAATCACCAAGACCTGCTGTAGTAAAAAATGAAGATAAAATTCTTGACCCTCAAGAAATAAGCAATATATTGGGAGAAAATATGCTGATTTGAGCAGCAACAAGAATGTAGACCAACATTTTTGTAAAATAAAATCAAACACACCTTTAGTTACACTGCACATTTTATAACTTTACAATCAATTGTGGCTCAGAAATGTGTTTCCCTGAACGATGGCTTAATGCCATAATTATTCTCATTTCCAAACCAGGAAAAAATATTATCTAATATCCCTAACAAGTTGCTTATGCCAATTGTTGGGGAAAATTGTAAATTCATGCACAGATGGCACGTACATAAAAAGATATTGACAGCTACTTGTTTTGGGTCACATTACAAAAGATCTACTACAGATTCACCATTCCATCCAGAAGATCACATCCATAGATGAATTTGACAGACAAAATCCCTATAGTCCCACATGGAGACACTAAAAAATTTTATGGAAGAGCAAACAATATAAATTGTCATTTTCCAGTTTTCAGTGAAAACTTGCTGACATAATTTTCAGGTTCTAATTGATTGTACTTCCTCAGAGAAGTGCGCTTAGTAACACACTTTACATTGGTAGTAATTAACATCAGTATTCAACTACCAGTTAGAATAAAGATTAATATTTACATGGGCAGTTTTTACTACATACTGGACTACACAGCATCAAACATAAGACATGCCGAACATATCAGTGCTATAGTAAAAATAGACACATGGGTCTTATCAGTAGGTTTCCTGCTCTTCATAGAAAAACCAGAGTGGTTCTGTACTAGAAAAGATGTAAAGTAGAAAAAATGAAGAGCAACCTGAAGATTAGAAATGATCATATACCAAAGTCATACAGCAAAATTCTTAGGCTAAATCACCTGAATTGGGAAGCCCATATAGCCTATATAAAAGTCAAATATAAAAATGCACTAAATGTGACAAAGGAATTATCTCACACAAGTTGGGAGGCTATGTCTGTTCTAGACTGTGGATGTCATATATAAAGTTCATCCTCAAATAGAACTTGAAAAGTCTGGATCCAATTCATAATGAGGGACTCAGGATATGCACTGGAGCTTTTAAGTCTTCCCCAAATGCATCTCTTGTGACTTAGTGATAATATTTATTTCACTAAAATTGTAAGCAAGTGATTCACCAATGAAAAACTTTGTCCAAAAGTATATATATGATCACTTACCACTTTCCCAGTTAGAGTCAAGAGACTTGTAGTAAAAAAAATTTAAATGTAAAATTTCTTTCAATAGGAGAACTACCTCTTCCATGGACTATGCATGAGAAGTGGATGCACACACTTGAATATTTGTCTAAAACTATAAATATATCCCAGAACATCATAAACAACATGCATATAAGAAGTTAAAGGTAACACTGTCCAATAAACAAGGATGGGTCCAAATCTCTGAAGGTTTGGGATTTGCATCTGTAGACCTATAATCCATACTGTATGTCAGAATTATGTGCATGAGAATCAGCTACTAAAGTTTTTAGTGATATACCATTGCTGAAATTTGTGATTTTTAGCAACTAGAAGTGGTACAGAAACAATTGGAAATTATCTAAAAAATATAATTGCGCAACAAATTAAATTTTCACTTCCCAAATTACGTGGAGATGGTAAAAATGATGACATATGTTGGGTTCCTTCCATTGTAGGCATTAAAGGAAATGAAGAAGCCATTAAGGCAGTCAAAGGTGCAACTATTCCAATTAGTCATTACATAACATACTCGTATATTGACTATAACCCATTGTAATCACTAAATGGTACAATGTATTAGACCAAGTCCCTAGCATGTTGGGGTTCCATTCCTCACATACGGCGCTGTAACCCGGAAAATGACTTACCCGGAACATTGCAAGAAAATTGTATAAAAATTAAAAATAAAGTAATGAAAGCCATACCTTTAATCCTCTTGGTGCACTATACAGTATTTTACTTGCATTTTGATGTGGTGTGCATCCAAAAACCTAAATATATTGACTTCATATTGTAGCTGTATGTACTTTTACTGTTCCGTCATGGCGTAAGGCAACAATGTAACCTTGGAACATCTGCTGTAACCCAGAAGTGATATTTTATGAATATATTTGAAAAGCTAGTTAAATTCGGAACGACGTAACCCGAGAACTGCCTAATGAATATGATCTTAGCAAAATGAAATGGATCAAACCCAGTGCTGAAGTACTGAATTCATCATATTAGTAAAAGGAAAGACACTCATGCAATTCTGACTCCTTTTAGAAGTGGTCACTCAGTTGATCCTTGGAGATCTGATAAATAGCTCACTTGATCCAGTCTTTATACTCGTATATACAGAATATGGAATAAAACTTAAAAGTTAAAAATTTTTGGGGGTGAATATCCCAAATATAATTGGCAACAAACATGGCTTTGGAAACAAATCTGTCAAGGAAATTTTGTCATTCTCCATGATTTCAATTAACTTACTCAAAATTTGTAGGAAGCTATAATTTAATCATAAGATATAAACTTAATCACTCTTACCATATGTCAGTATGAGCCCACCCCTGCAGAGCAGCCGGTATTGATTAGGGGCTCTAGCCTCAGTTTCATTACTGCCTTCCTAACACCTCTATCAATATCTATCGTCTTGCAGATTGCTCTGGCTCTGGATGAGAGTGCAGAGGCACGTGTGGTTGGTCCAGATTTTAGTGCAGTCTTTGACCATATTAATCATGAAGCACTTATCTACAAGTCGAGATTAATCAGAATTGGTGGATCTTTTATTATTTTGAATGACTTTTAACAGGCAGAACCAGAGAGTCTGTGTTAATGGCCAATTTAGTAGCTTTAGTAATATCCTTTCATGTGTTCTTCATGGTAGTTTTCTCGGACCTTTGCTATATATTGTTTATACTAGTGACGTGGCAAGGTTAGGAGGACAAACTGATTGCTTATGCTGATGGTGCTACTCTTCCAGTTGTTGTTCCTTTATGAATTCATGAGTGTAGTAACTTTGGGACATGAAATGTAACTGTAAAAAAACTTAATCAATCCAGAACACTTTTGCCTTTGCATGCTGACTTGTAAATGGTAAAGTTTTAAATGTCTGCAACTCTTTTTAGATATTAGGTGTAACTTTTGATGAGAAATTGACTTTTGAGAAGCATATATGTAATATTTCTTCCTCAGTTTCTCAAAAGTTGGTATCTTGGAAAAATGTTTTGACTTGTGGCGTAAAAATAAAATTTGTTTGTTGCATAAAGTGTACTACAACTACAACATCCTCAGCACTCTCTTTACTTGACCTAACTGTTTTTGCCTACAATACAGGCAGGCTGCTCCTGCAAACAATACGTCATTTTCTACCATCAGGTTTAATGCTAGTTTTGGTAGGAGCTTTATCCCGGCTACAACTAAAATGTGGAATAGTTTACCTAGTGCAGTTGTGGAATCTTCTGATCTCCAAATATTTAAGCAAGGAGCAAATTCATTCCTGCTGTCTGCTGACGTCTCCTGAATTTCAAGAGTGTTGGGGTTCATTTTCTGTATCTTCATATGTATTTATTTTATCACTTTTTCCTATGACCTATGACCTCTCTCTCTCTCTCTCTCTCTCTCTCTCTCTCTCTCTCTCTCTCTCTCTCTCTCTCTCTCTCTCTCTCTCTCTCTCTCTCTCTCTCTCTCTCTCTCTCTCTCTCTCTCTCTCTCTCTCTCTCTCTCTCTCTCTCTCTCTCTCTCTCTGCTGATTGCCCCCTTGAGATTGTAGTCCATTGACTCTGTCCATAATGATTTTCATCCTTCAGGCCAGCATGTTAGAACTTAATAAATTAGCTCAGTGGTCTAGTTGAATTACTTAATAATTCTTAGTGGTATCCAAGATTTGGTAAAGAACTCCATATTAATCTACAGACATAGTTGGGCAAGGAACAGTTAACTTACTGTAATATTTTTGCACAATATAACTTATGCTAAAACAAAAATACCTCTTATGAATTACAGACCTCATATTTATTTCTATACACCAGAATAAGGCTGTAAAACATCAGTTGACATTAATATAAACTGTAGGTGAGACCTCCCATTTCTTTCTTTTAAACCTACTTTTCTTACTTTTCACTGGATATTAATCATCCTCAGGTCACTGTTTTTCCCTAATACTCGTAATAAGCAACCAGCACTATACAGTCAACCAGTAAATGATAAAATACTTATATATTTTATTTCATTTACCCAAAGTTGTTATTTGATCTTTCTTTGACCACTTATCTCATCGTAGTATTTTATTATGTCAGAATTATATTGTACAGTACAGCTCTCTAGTTGTTGGATTAGATATTTTTTATCTACTGTACATACTGCTTCATTGCAAGGTGTAAAGTCATTTGTAAAGTAATTTCAATATTAAATTTGGCAAGAAGCTTGCATATTGTCTGAGATATGATAGTGATCATTATTTAGCAAATGGCCTTGTTGTTTGTTATTATTATTATTATTATCATCATTATTGAAGACTATGGAGAAAAATCACATTCCTGGAATATGAGAATGAAATGAGAGGAAATTTTGGTGTATTGTTAAAAATGCACTTAAAATTCTTGAACATTGCTAGGACTACTTTCCTCATCATCAGACAATGAAGGCAGTAGTCATTGGTATTCTTAAGGATTTTAAGTGTATTTTTAACAACATACTAAGATTTACACCAAGGAAAAAAAAAGTGTATTTTTTTCTTCTTCTTCTTGTGAGGCTTGTCTTGAAAATTTGCAGCAGACATCCATGATTTAAAGTTTAAATCTGTGCTCTGGTAAATTATATAAAAGATTTGTATGTAATTGATGTGTTTGTGTCCATTAAGAACAAAGCAACCTAGGTGAAAGTGCAGTTTTTCACATCACCAGAATTACTAGTAGCCAATAAGTAAGTTTTGGATGTTATTGCATCTGAAGTATGGAAGTAATAGACCTCAGGCAATGGTCTTTTTATGGGGCATGAAAATTGTTTCGTTAATGTAAGTAAATTCTTCGAATTGTATTTGAAGTGATGTTAATGTACCATGTTTTGCATTTATGAACAGGTATCTTCTCTGAATGGTGCTCAGTCTTCGCCACTACAGTTAGTGACCTATTGGAAATGTGAAGATGGCCATACAGATTTGAGGATTGATTACAAATACAACCCTTATGCTATTACCACTCCTTGTGCATTGCTTAATGTAAACATCACTGTACCTGTGGATGGTGTTGTTAAGAATATGCAGTCCAAACCCTCCGGCCAGTGGTAAGAGTTCAAAGTCTTAGGTCATAGTTTTCCTTGTTTTTTGCTTCAGTAATATATAAGTTGCATAAATTGCTTTATCTCTTTTGCATGTTTATACTAGGTTAGAGTATTATATCCAGATTTTCGATGAAAGCTCCACTACCAGTTTTTGTTAAGCTTACTGTCATAAATATAAATTTTCAGAGGTAATAGAGTCTTAGTGAAGATTCTTCCTTTTATTGCACTTTTTTCAATTTTGTCCATAACATGATGCGGAAAATAAGCTGTTGATGAGATCAAACCCCTCCCTATTTCATGAGCCACCTTCTGGCTGTTTGTTTCTTGGAGAAAGTTGATAACATGCATTTAGGTGTAATGCATGGTTTTACTATTTCAAGACTTTCATAACAAGAGTGCGAGAGACTGCCAATCTCTGCCAATATTATAAAAACAGGCATTATGGTGGATGGGGAATCATTTGCAAATAGTAGTGTTCACTTCATTTTCTAGAGGTTTAGTCCATAAGTGATTTTATTTTAACTCTTTCATTAATTTTTTTGTGTGTAAAAATCTTGCTAGATATGATGAGTATATGTGGTAAGGAATATTATGTGCTCTGTAAAACTCCAGCTTTTAATCCACTACCTGGTCTTAAGTCCAGTTCTACTTGTATTCATGATTTCTTGGATGGCTTTAGCACATCCTTTGCAGACATCTACCAGGGGAAATGGGCCATCTTCTGTGGTTGGTGTTGTGGAAGGGGTTTCTCTCAAGTCGGAGCTACTATTCAGCAGGCAGCAGACTTTCTCGTCTTCCTTCACCAAGAGAAGCATCTTTCCGTTTCAGCAATCAAGGGCTACAGAGCTGTCCTGGGCCTAGTCCTATACCTGAAGGGCATTGCTCTCTCTTTCTCATACGAGAGATCTCCATGCAGATGAGAAGCTTCGAAAAGTCTTGCTCTCCCAGGAAACTCAGGCCCTCCTGAGTGGGATGTGACTCTTGTCCTTCGAAGCTTTACTCATGCCCCTTACGAGCCTCTACGAGAGTCGTCAGACATGGGTGTGACCCTTAAGACTGTTTTTCTGCTTGCCCTGGTATCGGCAAAGAGAGTAGGTGAACCCCATGGTCTTTCTTGTAATGTTAAACACTTGAGGGGATGGGGATCTTTTTCGCTCAAATTTATCCCAGAATTCATAGCGAAGATTCAGAATCCATCAGTCCCTGACATTAGATTTGAGGCCTTCTCAATCCCCTCCCTGGAGGACTTTGTAGGAAATGAACCAGACGAGATGTTACTTTGTCCAGTTAGAGTGCTGCGGTGCTACCTTAAGAGGGCTCGACAGCTTAGGCCTGGGTGTCAGCTACTTTTTGTTAGCACTGACAAGACCAAGAAAGAGGTGTCTAAGAGCACAATCTCTTTCTGGCTTCATGAGACTATTAAACGGGCATGCTCCACATCAAACAAAGAGTATTTGGGTACGTTCTGGCCCAGAGCTCACGAAGTCAGGGACATTGCTCCATCCCTCACATTCAGGAAGAATTAGTTGGTACATCAGGTGCTGAGAGCAGGAGTGTGGTTGTGCCAGACAACATTCACCTCCTTTTACCCCATAGGTCTTAGGACACTTTTTCCTTGGGTCGTGTGGTGGCTGCTTAACAAGTTTTGTAGGTCATCCAGTCCCCATAGTGGGACAGGTAGCATCCGGTCTAAGGTGTACGTTTGTAGAAGTGAGAGCAAGCGTGTATTTCCATTTCTCGTCCCTCTCCTCTTCTGGCGGGCAGAGGATAGGTTTTCAAGCCGTCATGTGCTAGATGGACACAGATGCAGGTGAGTTGTCAGCCTTTCTATTTTTTCCATTGATATGATCTCATAGGAGCAAGTCCTACCTTCTCTCTAGCAAGGGGGGAGAAGGATTGGCAATAAAACTAACCCATTACTTATTTTTAGCTTTATTGTCTCCAACATAGTGTGCTTCCAAGCTTTTTTCGAAATAATGTTGCTTCCAAACCCATTACTTCAAAAAACCTGGAAATCTGACAATTGAGCACACAATTGTTCCCCTGATCAGAGGCATGAGACCACTTCCTTTGCTTGACATTGTGTGACCTGGAAAAGTCCTAGGTGAGGCAAACCTCCAGTCAGTTATGAAGCTTACTTAGATCCTCCCATCTGTCAATGAGTCTTCCTATGTAAAGACCGACTCAGCGAAGGGAGGTGGTGAGGGTACCCCTCGCCCCTCCCTCCAGTAGTTTAACTACAGAAGAACCTTGTCTAATGGCCTGCTCCAGCTTACGCTGAAGGTAATTCCTATGTAAAGACCTCAGGTTTGTATATTATGAAAAATACAAATTACTTTCAAAATTTGTCATTTTAATTAATGCTTTGGATTTTATTACCTATTCAAGCCTTGGTAATTGCAAATTTCATACAGTATTCACATTACCTCTCATTTGTTTTTTCAATCTCTTTACCATATGAAAAATGTTCATAATTTTACCATTATTTGATAACAGATACTGTTGAATACCAAACTTATGTCATACATACTGATCTATGCCTAAGATATTGAATGTAAATTTCTAGTCTTCGTAGCTTAGTCTAGCCTAGCCTTTATGGAATCCTTTGCCTACATGCCAGGGTGTTAACAGACCAGCTGCACCACATTTTAAGGTTTATTTTTTTTTTTTCCAGATCTTACTGTGCACTCAAAAGTCATTGTCAGTTTTACCTTCACTCATGAGTGCCAAGAGTTTTTGAACAATCTAGCCTTGATTTAGATCTGCTTGCTCCCAGCAGATTGGTCTTTTAGATATTAATTTTTAAATGATGAGTACTGTAAAACAGCAGTTGGGTAGATTAATCTCTTAAAAGTTTTATTGTTAATGTTGTACTGAAAGTTGTATGTTTCAATAACTATTGTTATTGCAAACTAGAAGTTTTACATTATTAATAAAAAGTTTAACTATGGTAACATATATATGATGATAGCTTCTTATGACACTGTTTCAGGCTCAAGGACCAACAGCGTGCTGTTTGGAAACTGACTGAATTGTCACAGCATTCAGCAAGTGCAGGTGTAGGATCTCTAAGGGCAAAGTTTGAGGTAGCTGCAGGTCCATCTACACCAGCAACTGTTTCTGCTCAATTCAATTGTGAGGGAACTACTATGTCAGGCTTAGATTTTGCACTTTCTGGCTCTGGCTATAGAGTTTCACTTGTTAAAAAGAGATTTGTTTCAGGTAAGAGTTGATCATCAATTTAATTGCAAGTTAAAGAGTTATTCTCTCTTGTCCCTTCAAAGTCCACTAAATTCCAGGTAGAGAATTCAATTTTTAGGTCAGCAGAGAGACAGTAAGTTATAAGAGAACATGCCTATATAAAAAATATACAGTATATTATTTTCCTTATATTACATTTTAAATATGCTAGAAGTTTATTTTCCTGGAAATCTATTTTATCTTGCCATTTGAGACGAAGATTGTACTATTGCTTTTTGTAAAAGGAAGATATGATTAATTCTATGGTTGCCTCATGAAGTAAATATATTTGCTCCATTGGGGATACAAATCCTGTGCTTTTCATATATGGAGTATCCTTTGGTGCATGCGCTGAACTGTGTACTGACTAACAAGGAGGGTACCCAAGTGGAGGTGCGGGAGAGGATGCCCAGTCTCACCAACCCATTCTTTTTCTGGCTGCAGTAGAGTTAACTTGTGTTACTCTCATTGTTTTTGTGCTGACTTAGTACCTGTTAAGCTCTGTGTCTTTTTTGTGTGTGTTTTGGGTGCTATTTGTGCTTTTCAGTGCTGATTTGTGTTAAATGATTATTCCCTGTGTGCCTGTGGGAATTGTGGTTTGTTTTTTTGTTGTTTTCTTCTTTGTTGGTCCTTTGTCCCTATGGAAGGTAAGTAGGAACAACACTGCTGCAAGGGTGATGTATTTGGGCCCACTAATAATTTATCTGTTTGCCACTAGGCTGAATTGAAAGCTCCCTGTCTTCTGCTTCCCAATCCAGACCCATGGGCAGTATGCAAGGACGCATTCCAACATTAGTTGAGCAGTGTGGACATGTGTACATCTTTCCCATGTTCAGTCTCCTCTGCCAGGCGATAGACAAGGTATTCATCACCCTGGGCCTTCATATGACACTGGTGGCTCCTCACTGATCGTGCACTAAATGGTTAGTGGACCTGTCTCTCTTAGTAAAGAGACTGAGCATCCTCTCTCCCCTATCTCCACTTGGGTACCCCCCTTTTTTGTCAGTATACAGCCAGTCCAGCACATGCAGTGAAGGATACTCCTTGTGTGAAAGGCTTAGGTTTGTATACAAATCACTTTAAAGATTTGGCATACGTGTGATGCAGATGCTGAATTATTTTATCTTGGTTCTTTCTTTATTTCCAGGTAAATATATATGTGATGCAGATGCTGTATTAAGACTACGTTATGGTTCAATTCCAAGCTAGCCTTAGGCTTATTATAGTGTGAATTTTAAGTTAAGGTTATGTACAGTATTGTATTACTCAAAGCGAGCTAACATTTTGAGAAGTGTTCGCAGAACCAAAGCATGTTTTGAAAAATGTTGCTATTTATGAAAAACAAATTCATTATTACTCGAGAATCATTGATGCTTAAGAAGCCAGAAATAGATATAAAACTTTGGCCTTCTTATGCTTTGTTTTTAGCAGTTACTTTGGTTAATGATTAAAGCGGAGTTGTTCAGGAAGATTTAAGTATGACAGGAAATAAAAAAAAATTTAAATTGAATATTTAGTTGCATAAAGCTAAGCTTTGTCTGTGGCGTTAAGCAAGTGAAAGATCCCAAATACTGTATTATTGAATGTATTTGCATTATAGATTAGGAACATATCAGCATCACCATATAGTGGATTCTGACAACTTATTAATTGAAAAGAAATGATAAATGCAGAGGTAATTGCATGCAGATAGTGGAATGTGTATAAATGATAAGGAACAAATTATTTTGATAAAGAAAACGTGTAATACTATAACCTTTTATTGTAACACTTATATTTCATATTATTTGTCATATAATTACTGTTAATAAAAATGTAAATGGTTGCAGCTGTAAGTGCCATAGAATGCAAGTTTAAAACTATTGTGAAATGGCAAAAAAAAAATCTTTTGGTCTCCCTACTATGCTGGAATGTCACCTATGCAATTCTAGAACTGAAAGTTTTTTCATCTACGTATGGTATTCATCTGGATGTTATCGTGAAATTTTCTTCTTTTATGGTAGAATAATCTTACTGAGTATGAAAACAGCCATAGATTCATACTAGTAAAAGTATGAGTTATGGGGACCTCAAGATTTTAATGGGAAATATTTAACTGGGGATTATCATCTTGTTAAATTTTCAACGTAGGAGTACCTATTGATGTTTCCAAAAGTAGTTTTAAGGTACATATTGATGGTTCAGAAGCAAGGGTACTGTCTCGTACAGTTAAGTGTTGCTACTTAGAAATGCACACAGTTTTAAAAAACCATCAGGACCTACTTTCTTTTCTAAACTAAGGTTAACTCAGTTTATTACAGGGATACTTATTGCATAATTTCTTATTGTTAACTGAAAATTTCATAGGAAGTTTACAGGATAATAATGGGGTACGTATACAGCCTAATTTCTTTAAACTGAAACTCTTAGTTACATCCAACTGATCCTTCCAGAACAACAAACATCCCTGCTGTGCATGCTTGCCTTTGTGAGATCCATCTGCTACACCCTCACTTTCTGTGTTACAGAAGATCAGGGCCCAGTTGTTGGGAAAGAAGGGCACTCAGTTTATAATTGATGGGATATTACAAAAAAAACTTTTTGCGTCATAAAAACACATGCTGCTTCATACTACCTCTTGGTGCCATTTAGAGCATAAATATACATTTGTCTGGAATGGCAAAAAAGTCCAAATCCTCTGGCCAACTCTAGAGGTGGAGTGGAGGAGATGAAAAGCCTCAAAAAATGCTTAGAAGGCTGTGCATGTAAAACATTGATAAGTATAGTTGGCCCTTGACTTTCACAAATTTGAAAATTGTAGGAAAATATAAATGACAAAACTTGAATTTACTGCTCACCAACCACACCAAGAATATAACATTTTAGTTTCTTTCTTAAAAGCATCATTACTACCTGTCACTGTTGCCATTTTGCTTACAACATACTGTTATGTAAGCATGACTTGCAACTACTTCCTACTTATGTAGAGTTACAATTACTTTTATGGAAGAGTAAATTCAGAGCTCAGTGCAACTTAGATAAAAGTTCATTTATATACAAATTTGCTTAAAATCTCCATTGAAGGAGAGTTAGAGAATGAATTTTCTGTTTCATGTCGTTTAACAAAAGCAGTCTATACTACTATAAAAAAAATTATATTGCTGCTGACATGGTGGTTGTTAAAACTAAATGTATACAGACTTGTTTTTGTTATGACACATGCCTTAAAATAGTTTAACAATTTCCTTCACTTTACATTGTTTTAGGTATTACAGTTAATGTAGAGAGGATTTATGGTGCATGTTGTGTACAAGCGAGTGTGCAAAGATTATTTATGCAGGTATCCAATTCCATGTGTTACACTGCCTTCCTGTTGGCAAAACACCCCACTGTAACCATCAGACCCAATGAGAAGACATCTAATTGCTCAAGGGTTACATCTAAGTAAAGTCGTTAAAGGTTGAGTGATACCTCCATGTCCCTTCCTAGAGAATGGCTAAGCTCCATATTATGTTTGAAAGCCAGAGATAAAGAGAGGGCTTGAATTTCATGGGTTTTAATCTTCAGTCTGGATAAATCTTTCTCAGAAATCTCCAAATATACTCTGATAAACATGATGCTAGAGATCTTTTTCTTACTGTGAGCCTTGAAGATAACAAAACTTCCTAGGTTTTTTTTTTTTCTTTTTTTTTTAAGATAAACCCTCATTGCTCAGATGAGCGAAGCATTAGTAGCAGCTGAGGGAGCTGCAGTAAAATCATTACTTTTGAACTAATGTATTTCAGCCACAGTGTGGAGCAATTGAAAATAAAAGAAGACCAATTCTTGGAATGAGTCTTGTTTCTGATAATTACACATGCTTTGAGGAGACTAGAGCCATAAAATGGTTTAGGAACTGACTGATTGAAAGCTTGAAGTGGATCAGAGATACCTATCATCATCCAAATCCATACCTTGCTGAATGCTGAATGAAAATGAGAGGAAGCAACTCTATATCCCTTTGCCTCAGGAAGATAAAACTTACTTTGATGGTGCAGAAAAATGAAAAAAATCTGGTATTACTGGTAATAGAGGCATTGTGTTTAAGTATAGCTTTTATTACATCAGCTAACAAATTTGGGCCTTTTGCTTTGGTAATTTTTAGTTGCTGACTCTGTGCAGGGGATAGCAATTGCTGTTCTTGTGACTTGGAATAATCTGCTCCAAGTCTGCTTTTGATACACTTTCCACATCTAGGTAAAAAGGACCCCAGACAATTGTGAAATATTAGAAGTATGGTCTATTTCAACAGGATCTTTCACCACCATGGATTTTACTTCTGCATCAGTATCCAATAATTGTTGGTGTTTTAAGCATGAGACCCATAATAAACTGGTTAAGGAGAAGGGGACGTCTATTCAGAAAAAGATTATACTAACGCTGAAGATCAACAACCCATGGCGCAGCTCATACGTCCTTTCAAGGAGTCCAGTGTCTATGGAGATGAGCCCCACCTGAGGATGTGCTGTCCAAAGGGAAGAAAGTCATCAGCTCCACCTACCTTTAGTGCCTGTAGACTGTTGGAACAATTTCCCTCTTTTGATGGAACAATCCTTCAACTTTGAAAAACCACTGGGAACCATGAGAAGAATTAAAGGGACTTCCAAGTCAGAACAGACCTCGGGGTGGATTCAGTATTGAAGGAGAGCCTCGCACTCCAAAGGTAACTGCCCTTGTAGCCATTGAGGTCAACTTTTCTCCCATTTCATTCACAATAGATTCAGGAAAGCTACTGATCCAAGTTATTTGTTGTTCTTAAATCACATAAGTCTGCTAGAGAGAGCAGTCTTGGCAAGTCTTTGAAAATAGTATCTCTCTTCTTTAGTATATCATACATCAGTTGGTATAATGTGAGCCTAATATGTTGCATTGAGGTTATCCCTAATGACAAGATCCATCCAGGTTGGCCTGGAATTTTCAGAGGAAAAAGTGCTGATAGTACTGAGGACCCAAAATCTTTTATATTTATTGCTAAGAGTGACCAAAAAACAGAGCCTGGAGTGAAGGATGTCTGAGCACCCTTTATCACTTCCTTTGCTGCAGAAAGGGCTGAGCTCGTGGAGAATATACTTTTATTCTGTTAAAAAATTTCCTTAACCTCTGCTCTGTGAATAATAACAGATAAGCTGCACATCCTTCAAGATTACTAAAACTGACTTTGCCATGGATTGTAACCTATGGCAGAGTCATCATCCAGATGCAGTTCTGAGACAGAATCTCAACATCTAGATGTAGTTCTGCCACTGAAGTCTCCTTAATTAGGTAGGAAGGTAATTTCCATATTAAATATTCCACAGACCAATTCTGTCACTATGACAAGGTAGCTTCATCATGTCAGGTGCAGAGGTTTTCTGAAGGTTTTTGACCTGAGTCTTTCACTTCCAGGACCTTATTCTAATAAGAGTCAAAGCTAGCCCTCTTAGAAGGAGTATGCAGTGTACCTGGAGTACAGAAGAGCTTGGAAGAGGCATACTTGTAGGAGAGTGGTGCCTACCTAACTTTAGTTTAAAAGCCAAAAGTACCAATTTTGGATGATTAATAGGAGACTCCATTGTGTGCAGAAGGAATGAGTGCTAAAAGAAAGGCCAAGGGCAAATCAACAGGCTGTCATAAAACAATTTGTAGTCTTCATCTGCAGGCAAAGAACTCATTGGTCTATCCTTCTTAGAGTTTTCATGACTCAGAAACAAATCACTATAATCATGATGGCACCTGTGATGACTGGAGGAGGAGTTTCTCAAGGCATGATGACACTCGTAAGCATACGGCCTTATTTTTTGCATCTATTACAGGCACAGGTATTAATTCACAAAGGGTTGTTCTACTCATTGAGACCAAAAATAATACCTAAATAGGGAAATGAATGCCAGCCTCTGCCATCACTGGAGCTGGAAGAGCCTGCATGGTTGAATCGCTAGGTTTTGTCTTGGAAAGAGAAGAAGCAACTGGAGGAATAGATAGAGGAGAGCTGGATTTGGTAGCGAATACAGAACTGAGGACAGGGAGGCAGAATCCTTGACTAGTAAAAGTGCTATGAGTAATTACACAGTTCTTTAAAAGAATTAAAATCAATAGTCAAAACAGCAAGCTATCCACCTCAAAAGAAACAGAAACCAAATTAACAGAGTAAAATTTTAAACATTAAAAAAGTAGATAAAGTAATACTTATATTAATGCATTGAAAGATGGCATTATATGACTGCTCACTCTCTCTATGGAGTACAAAAAAGTTCAACAAATTGCTTTGAAAAGTAAACACTTAAAATTTAATTAAATAATGAAACTGTTAATGACAATGAAAATGCAAAACAAAGCACTGATCCAGGGACAATTGAAAACAAAATAATGATGCTGCAGTAATCACACAAGATAGTAAGAGAGTAGTGGATAATTAAGAGCATTGACCATGAACAGCAGGAATTTATTTTCTGATTTGGAAGGGTGTATGTGGTGTGACTAGGATTTCAAATTCATGGAAATTGGGTCATATATGATTATTGGGGTAGGGTAAGACAACTAGTTGTAACCAATAGCAAATAATCAAAAGCCATGTGTGAGTTTTGTTCTCACAAAGAAACCCATATTTAGGTATTTTGAGAGAAACTCTATCTTCATTTAATGCAGTAAGATCATTTACAGCTATTGAGCAGAATACTTTCTACACCAGAGCGTAAGATAGAAGCAATTTGCCCATTAAATATTTTAAAGTATAGTTATTACAGTATAAGTTACGCACAACAAAACTAAGAAGCAGCTGAAAGGTATAATATTTGTATCTTAGTGATATGCTTTCATCCTCAGTGAGATTGTAAAGAAGGGTAATTGATGCCAATATTGCATCAGTATTTTCCCAGCAGTTAGTAGTGAGAAGAAATGCTGGAAAACATTAAAACACTGTTCTCTAACAGGAATTACATTTTTTATAACTAATTACTTTGGGTTTATTTGTAAGATATTTATAACATATGTTTTAGGCAGTAGCATTTATGAATGACACTGTGGTACAGTAAATGCAGAATTTTTTTGTAGTCCAGTGTCCATGGACTGACTAATATAGCCTTGCACCCACTGGTCTATGAAACTGTTGAAATGTGATTCTGTGGTCTCCTTACGCTGCTTTAATAATGGCATGAGTAAGGTTTCATAGATTCATTATGATAATATATATTATTAAATGTACGATCAAACATATTTACTTCAAGTATCAAGTGAAACTTGATACTTTTGAAACCTCTGGGCTCCTTGCCACGGGTTCCATGCACTCAAAATATTTATAGCACAAAGCCATCCATTAGATTTTCAGAACTTTGGAATTGGGAAGTTTGTTATGAACTATATAGCCTACTAATTTCATGTGAAGGTTGTAGTATTAAAAGTAAGCAGACCTTCAGGTGGAGAATCAGTGTTTAACTAAATCAGGGCACTGAATGGATATAGATTAGTTTTGATATTCTTCCTTTTAGTCTATTATTATTATTACAAGCATAGCAGCATCAATTTTTTGGTATTTTTACTTTTATTTTATTAGTATTACAAGCTAAGCTGCAACAATAGACGGAACAGCAGAATGCTACAAGCCCAAGGGTCCCAATAG
Source organism: Macrobrachium rosenbergii (assembly GCF_040412425.1). Lineage (NCBI taxonomy): Eukaryota > Metazoa > Arthropoda > Malacostraca > Decapoda > Palaemonidae > Macrobrachium > Macrobrachium rosenbergii. Next base: position 35,754,807 of record NC_089795.1, read on the forward strand.
GGAAAGCAGTCCATTACAAGAAAGCAAATTAAGAAGTAAAGAATAAAGTAAGACAGAGAAATAACAAAGAAATACAAAGAGTAAACAACAGGAAGATAAATAACAATGTAAAATAGGGAAATATACCAAATTTTTAAAAGTGAATTGTATTTTTCTGGGCTATACAAACCAGAGGCTTTTATGATAGGAGATATCCTTCAGCATGATCTGGGACAATCGTTGAACTTGGTAACAAGGTAGTTTACTGGTGAAAAAAGGATGGTAGAGTGGAGGAATATCCCCAATTCCCATACCAACACTAGCCACATTTTCTTTGGCTGCAGGGACCAAGCAGGTGAGTGGAGAGGGGTTTAACCATATAAAATGCTATGCTGTGCATACCAAGGAAAAAATTATTTTTTTAAATTTGGTATGTACTCGTGGTAATACAAACCATTGCCTTTTATAATAAGAGACTTACCCATTAGGTGGGAGGTAAACCCTGTTAACTGACTGAGGAAATGTCCTGCTCCCAGTTGCACATGCAGTCATGGGATGTCAGGACTCTCTTAACTTCTCAGTTTGGTGAGAAGGTTGATCAGAGCAGTAGGCCCTAGGCCAGAGTACCCTTTATTATGGGACGGTGCTAAATCGTATGAAGGGGCGAAGAAAATGTGGCTAGTGTAGGTAGGTGAGTAGGGGCATTCCTCTACTCATCCCCCTTATATTACTAGTTAACTAAATTGTTGCCAAGTTCAACGGCCATCCCAGTTCACACTGAAGGATGTCTCCTATTATAAAAGGCAATGGTTTGTATTCCCTTAGGAGCAAATCAAATAAACTATGGAGAGAGACTTAACAAAAGAGCATTTGCATGAAGAGAAACCTTTACAAGTCACTGACAAGCGGAACATTTGTACTTGTAGCTGCTGAACTGATAATGGCACCCCCTTTCCCCCAGTGCAGAAAACATCTGCATTAGCCACTTTATGCACCTGCACAGAAGGGTCAGCAGCAGTACAGTGAACCCTCATGCATACGAGCCATTCACCTTTATCTTTATGCACACACTGGCATAATTGATGTCTACTCCCTCGGTTCTGGAACCTCAATCTCTTCTTCCTCGCAACATTTCTGAATTATACACACACCAACCTACCATATTATTATACTGTATACATATTCATGACCAAACCCCTTCAAAACACTCAAGATACTTTCACTTAAGCTAATCTTTCTTTGGTAGAAAGAATAGCTAATATTTTATCACACTTGTAGTCTTTGAGGAATAGCCCACATGATCCAGTCCCTTCATATACAGAAGGTAAAGTAACAGTTAAAATTTTTTTGTGTGAATTCCCAAAATCTAATTGACAACAGATGTCAAGTTTTGGAAAAAATTAAAGAAGTTTTATCAGTCTCCATCTTTTTCAATTAACCTAATCATGTTTTTAAAAAACTGATATAAATGAAATTAAATAATTATTAATAAAGACAAATTCATCAGGCATAACCTGTGAGAACTAAATTGATTAGCTCAGTGCTTATAATTAACTACTTAATATTTAAGAAAGTACATTTTTATTTGCAGTATTTAAGGGAAACGTATTGTCAGTCTGTTTGTATTTGAGATACACAAATGTAAATTTTGAAATATGTCCCCAACTTTTTCTGTAATGCAATTTGAAATTTGTAAATTTTCATCAGTGTAACTTGCTCAAATGTACATTCTGAAATGAGTCCCAAACTTTTTCTGTTAGGCAATTTGAAACATGTAAATTTTCATCAGCGTGAACTTGCTTTCCACTTGTCATGAATGTTATGCATATCACTCAAAGTAATTAAAACAAAATGCTTCATGATAAACATTTCTTGAGCTCGTATGGAATGTACAACCCCAGCATTAGTAATTTTTCTCTTGATTTTCACTTCTAACAGCACTTACACTTGTAACCATGACCTGTAAAATATTAACTGTTGCAGATATATACAGTTGGAATGTGTCATAAGTATTATTGCTATACTCTATATAGATTTATTACTCTTGAAGGCTCATTCATGAGAGCTGTTATTCATTTTTATATTATATAATTTTTTAAAGAAATGTGTGTCAGGTTAGTCATCCAGATCTTTATTCATTGATTTCCAGTGACATTATACCAAAGGTGTAACTAACAAAATTGTTATATACATATATATGCATATATATATATATATTTTAAGATTTAGGAACTTTGTGGTTTCCATATAAATCATTCCTTTTTATAGATCATTACCAGTGTTTGTACTTTGGTGTTTCTAATGTTAATATCAAAAATTTTAATATTTCCCATTTCCTAGTCAAAAGTTTAATTTTTGTTTCCTTTTTAGAAAAGGTGTTATTTATATAATACTTATTGTATTGTAAATTTCTTTGTATTCCTCTGGTTTTTTTAAACGTAAAGCAGATATTTGGATTTGATTACAGTTAAATGATGTAAGGCTTTTTGGTGGAAAAAAAATGATTTTGGTGTTCTAAGACCTACCAAAAGCCAATGAAGGAAATAGTTAATGGATACACTGTATGTATTTTTGACTTAGTCCACATATTATTTACTTATGTATTGAATCCACAATTATTTTAGACATTCGAAAGTGGATTCAGTAGCACTATCTCTGTGGGCAATCTTATGTATATTTTGGTAAGGTAATTTTAAGCAACCAAAGACTTTTGGATCTGCCAGGCAGCAAAATTACCAGTTGTCCAAAGATGTATAGCATTCACATGGATATTAAGTGATTGGAAATTCAATGCCATTTTGTAGTGATGTAAAAATGTAAATTCCACTAAAGAATAATTTGTTGATTTTTGTATTTACATTTACATTATATTTCAGACAACTAAATCTTGTATGAAAATCAGCCAACATTTACAAAAATAATTTTTCTTCTTTTGATCTCTTAAGTTTCGAGCTGTATCAGTGTTGTTATTGAAAGGTCAGAGGTGTTATATACAGAATCATACTTACTGTAATCTTTCTCCTGATTTTGCTATGAGATATTATTACTTTTGTTTTATTAAAACTAACGTGTGCATGTTGCACATGTTAGTTTTAATAAAACAAAAGTAATTATGCTGTGACACTAGGTATTACAGTAGAAGTTCGATTAATCTGCTCCCTCAGGACCAAACCTATGTCGAATGATAAAAAGTTTTGAACAGTCAGGTCACTGATCGTCTCAGTCCCTATTATGTTTTGTTGGTCAACTGTAAGGAACTTGTTTAATATCCACACAGTTACTATAGTGCACTCTTATTAAAGTACAAAATGAACCACCTCCTACATAGTTCCCAAAAAAGAACAGGTTACCTGGGTCTCCTCCCATCTTAGTTCTAGACATGTGATGTTGTTTACATCCCATCTCAGTTCCCAATATGTTGATTTACATGCATAAATATCACTGCCACAAATATTTAAATTACGACCAAAGTGTTTTTGTATTAAAAGAGAATGTTCAGACCTGAAAGTTCATAACTCACCCAGTAACTTCCTACAATATTCCAAATATCAAGATGCTTGGAGAATAAGGCTGCTGCTTGATGGGATCTGGAACAGTAGAGGCCCGTGCTATAGGCTTCTGGAGCACTGGATCATCAACCCAAAGAGCTCATGATCATCAGGCTCAAGCTCAGGGTCATCCAACCCCAAAAGGGGGTTTCTTGTATTCAAATCTTGTAGCTGTACAGGCCATGGAGACAGTGTTCAGAGGTCATTGTAGAAGATGGGAAAGGAATAACAGAGGATGGTGCTGTCTTAGCCTGGAAGTCAGTTATATGATACTGCATGACTTATAAGATCTTAAAATCAGAACATATCTCAAGGAACTGAAGAACTCATACACCTCTGATGCTGTCTTCCAAGTTACCATCCACTGGTCATCTTTATCATTGCCCTTTTTTGGTCTTTTTGTACCTCATGGTTTGTAAGATGATCTGCTTACTGTCAACTTCCAAGACCATTGGTGCATCAGTGTATAGTTACGCCCATTCAACATTGTGCTCTGTGAGCATACACAGGACAGTAGTGTGAGGGGTACTGTACTTTGAACAATTTACATAACTGTTAAACCACTTGTTCCTTTATCCTCAAAGTTGTCATGGTCAAAAACACCTGGCCACATTTGGACCATGATTTTGTAGTTTTTACTTCAGTTTTATTCCATGTCATAACACCATTTAGATAAAATTTTTATATTAAATTTACACAGACTGTGGACCAGTAATGCAGGAATTCATTCAATATAGAACTGCACACTTTTTAATTTTTTAGTCACACCTTGATCCATGTTTTAAGAGTTTACATTTGTTGGTAAGTAAACAAAAAATATATGAGGGCAACCTTTTAATTATAAGATATCCTCCTTCACATTTAGTCTTCGCTAATTGTGCTGCAGTGTACCAGCAAATTTTAAACAGGTTTTAATGCCCTAAAGTTCTTAAATTTCCTTGTGATAAACAATTTATTAGCAGAATAGGTATTTTTGTGCTCAACATTGCTGCACAATTTCTGTTCCCTTGTAAAAGGCGCCTTTTTCTCTGCCTCTGTTAAAAATCTTTGTGAGGTGCCCCCTAAAAATGAATCCAACTCATTTCATTGTAAATTTGAAGTGGCTTCAGCCCATGGTCAAGTAAGAACTTTCTGAAAATCTAACAGTAATATTCAGCAGCTTCATTTTTTACCATCCATTACAAAAGACATATGACACTAATCTTCATTTCTTAGTAAAAGATGTTTGTCCTCTGAGGGAAAAGTAGCCTTGAGATGGCCTTCTGTTGGAAAATTTTCCAATAAACCACTTGTATAGGACATGATTTATCCCCACTTTGCTGTTTTCATTGCATTCCACAAGGTTGCAGTTGAAATTCTGTTGAAGGTGATCGTGAACCCCTTACATTAATGCAGCCAGCTTCCATTTTTCAGGAATTCTGTCCTCAGGGTTGAATATCTTGTGGAGGTACATTTTTACAGACATATGTATTAGTCACTCATTTTCAAGATTAGCATTACTTTATCATTCATTCATAGGAAATGAAAACTAGGATTCAAGATTCATGATAGGTCCATTTCGTTACCTATTTTTGCCGCCTTCTCGCATCAGGCTTTCATAACTTCATGGGAGTGACAATCACCAAGATGACAACTAAACAATTAAATCAGGAGTTAATTTTACCAGTGGACAACTGCTGAGAAACCTATTACAAGCTTGTGAATGGTACAGTAAATTATCAGAAAATGTAAAAACATGTACAAGTGATGTAAATTTGAAATGGTCTACAGCAATTAAAATATAATGAGAAACATATTCATCATTGTGAATGAAGTAGTAGATAGCATAAAATAAAAGTATGAACCAGTAGACAGCAATAAAAAATTTAATAAGAAATGTATCATTATGAATGGTATATTGACATAGGATGCAATAGAAGTGTAGTTAGTAGTTCTTCACGTCCAAAACATGCAAAATCACATCCAGTGCACTATGTTCCCAGTGTACACCACCTGTTTAGCTATTGCTTGTAAAGGAGCTTATCCAGCATACCTTCGATACCTCTCAGCTTGTCTGGGTTTTTAGCGGGTGCATCACTGATGCGTAAAGCATTTTGGTTCACTAGGTGCAGGATAGTACTGCACTTCAGAAACTAATACATGGTTTGATATGCATACATGTATACAAACTTCAGGGCATTGTAAACCCCTCTGCAGCAATCCAGTGTTTAAGAATACTTTTCTTCAGCTTCCTCAGAGTGGTTGCACAGTGTTCATAAAGTGTTTACTACCTGGTCACCTCAGTTGGTCAGAATGTGTGCTATAGTCCTTTTTCCAAGCCAACATTGCATCACACTTGAAATCCTTGGCTCACACTCTTAGGAAAGAAGTAATTTTCTTTGAATGTGGAGACAGTACTATCACTGGGAAATAGGAGTTCCTCAATAAACATGCCATGGATGAAAGTGACCACAGAATATATCACCATTTTGATTTTTGGCTTGTAAGGAAGGACAGTGACAAATGCTAGAGCTGGCAATTTTTTGGGTGATGCACAAAGATTGTAAAATATGTGGAGGTGAAAAAGGAAATTTTTGGTAAATGAGTTAATGGACACTTTCAATATTGCTAAGGACTTTTTCAGTTAGTCCAGAAGTGACTGGAAATATGATAATCAGTCTTACACATGTGGCTTGGGTTTTGTTCAAACCAAAGATAGCGAACACAGGTAGGGTAAGTGCTGCTGACTTTAGTGTGAATGGTGACCATGTTAGTATTGCCCATACAGTTGTTCTGGTTAACATGCAAGATTATCATTTCTTGATAATCTTTGATATTCCTCCAGATTATCATTTCTTGATAATCTGGAGGAATATCAAAGACTTGAGAGCGAGGAATTTTGCAGTCACACTGTGCAAAATTACTTACTACTGTTATAATGACTCTCACATTGCATTGGTTACAGGTGTAATTGTTTTTGGTGCTGGAGCCTTCACTGAATGAGCTTAGTGCTGACATTTACTGTATTTCAGCCGTTACGTGATCAGTAGAATAATTATGAGCATCAGCCTCCATAGTTACACTGTTCCCCGTTTTTGTTATACTGCACTTCACTTTACAATAAGAATAACGCTGCTAGTAGGAGATGCATAGAGTCATATAGTGCTCTCTCTCCTCTCTACTTCCTCATGTCCAGTATATAAGGAGTAATTTTTCTCACTCAGTGCTCCTAAACTGAAGGGAAATTTTAACTACGAGTAGTAATGGCTCTTGGTGAAAGCCAAGTACAGTTGGCCTGATGACCTCGAAGGAGTACATGGACAAGTAGATAAAGCCAGATTGTTATTGGTTTGGTGTTTGAAGATGCAAGTTTGTTCAGTTGTCAATTGGTTCTATTTCTCACTGGTTCAATCACTGATTTAGTTGTCTTAGAACCCTTCTTCAGTGTTGAACAGGCCAAAGCAGGCTGAATTCTTCATCCAAAATTTAAATTACTAAGGGCATAGTGAAAAACTAGACTGAAATATGATGCATAATCAAGCTGTTTGAATAATCAGCAGATAAATAATCGAACTTGTACTATAATCTGAAGTAATATATTAAGTACTGTACATTATACATGAAAGAGACACTGATGGGTTAATAGCAAAAGTCACTTGAAAGTTTTTATAGTTTTCATATAATGGCTATTTAAGTTTTTGGTAGAAAGTTCAATATTTTGATCACAAAAAAGAAATTAGAAATTCCTGGTGCAGAAGCATCCCCCGTCCACTTTTCCTAAATGCTGTTTATACAAGAAAACAAGCTATTTGTGTGTATATAGTGTTATACTGACAAAGTGTGTGTGTGTTTCAGTAAAAGAGAAAAATTTATTTATCACTACAGGCACCCATATAACATCACTTTAGGAAAAGAAAAGGGTTCTTCTAAGAGCATATAATCCAAGGACTGTCTAGATGGCTTCATATTTTAAGAGATATGTGCCTCTAGGTGGGTGAATATGTGTTGTCCATAGAAGACAATATATATTAACATAACAATGAGGAAAGGTTCTTACTTTGGGTAATTTGACTCTGGAATATCACTGTTACCTCAATTCTGAAAAGGTGCTTTATTAGCTGAACATGGAATTACTGCTTAAATTTTTTGTTTGTTAACCCAGAGGAGCTTGTATATAGCCACTTATAAAAGAGAAAACATATCAATATGGATAAGTTTACACTAAGAATGCCATGGTGGCCTCAGATTTTAAAAATTTGGTATATGTATACCTGTACTGAGTTGTTTAAATCAGATACTGCACTTAAGCCAGATTCAACCCTCTCTCAAAATGGTGAAGTAATGAAAGTGTTTGCCAATAATTGAAATGAAGAAATCACTTTCATGATTACCAGAACTTTCATATTGTTGTACAAAAAGTAAAGGAAGCTGGAAATTTATAATTCCACGCTGCAAATATGAATAGAAGTTGTAGTACTTCTAATGAGAGGTTATCTTTCATCTCAGTCTTCAATGAAATACTTAACATTGCATCACCATCATAAAGGTGGGTTCATTTTGACTAAAGCACAATATTTGCTTTGAGTATTTAAGTTCTGTAACAAAGCTTTTGCAAGATCAAGATGTAAAGTAAGATAGAATAATAAAATGCCCCTGGTACTATATATCTATATTATGAAAGGCGATGTGCGGAGCACGGTTATGTCTAGTATATATACCTTATAATTGTAAACTAAAACTGGAGAACTGCTGCAAAGAAATGGAAAGAAAATTACAAATAAAAAAACAGTGCAAAAGGCAATAACCAAACTATGTATAGACTTGCTAACCATTAAATTGAAGTTTTTCTGTAAGGATTTAAATTTGATCATATTTATCCTCATATAATTAGTTACTGTACAAGAGTACAGTGGGTACAGCTGAAATAAACGAGCTCAAGACTGTAGGTAAGGAGTCCATATTTCATGGAAATTAGGACTGACTGAGTTACCACCATTCACATTTTTACAAGTAATTCTTTTGTAGCAGTAGTAGTAATGCTACTATCATTACTACAGTACTACTGTTGCTACTTAATTATCATTGTATAGCATGCTGTTTGATCATAGACCATTCTACTTCAATATTCACAACTCATTATTGCAGTAGAAAATCAAGCACAGACAAGCTTGAAAGGCCCTTAGCTTGCAAGGTAAGCTTCAACAGAAAATGATTGTGTAAAAAGAATATATAAAAAGGAAAGATGAAAAGAATTACCTACAATAAAGATTAATCAATAGAAATGTATACATGAACAACAATACAAATCTGTAGTAGTAATACAATGATGCTTGACATTTTACAGTAGTTTTACAATATTAATAATAGTGTCAGGAAGATGGTTCCAATATTTTAAAGGAGTGAAAGACTACTGGTACTAAGGAAGTAGTGTGATCATGTGGTATCTACACAGCGTGTGGATCTTGGTGCCCACACATCAATTCATTAGATGCAGGTACAAGGGTGCTAATAGACCTTCAGTGAAATAGAGCTAATGGAAGATGGCCAAACAGGTCTTCTTCAGCAGTTACCTAATTCATAAGTACCTTTGCTGTAAAAAACTACCACTTTGAGCAAGACATATCTTTAGCTCTTGATTGAAATATGGATTTGCATACAAATGATGTTTTACTTTAAATTTGTTCCACAACAAACCCATCACTTAAAAATAACCCATTTTGCGGTTGATTTTGAAATTATCCAGGGCACTTAGTCCATTTTAAAACAAAGAAAGCAGTAATTGGTACTACGCATGCATAGGCAGATCTCCAGTTGCCTGTGCTTTCGTAGTCCTAAGCATTACTTTTCCACCACAGCCTTTAATTTTCTATTCTTGAAAATTCTCTTATTCATTTTTCAATCCTTATACATTCCTCATATTGTGTGTTTTTGCTCAGGTGATTAGCCTATTAATTATCGACAGTTGCCTAGAGTCTCGTGTAATTTGAAACAAATTTTGTAGGTGTCATCCTTGTTTGTTCATGTGAATAACTTGCAACTGCTGAATTCTGTACAGTTTTGGTAAATTTCAGTCATACTGATGTTGGTATTTTATCAAATTTGCTTAAGGCTACTTACCTGCCTTTTAAAATTAGCTTTTGTTTGGTTCTTTGAACTTCAGGTTTTGCCTCTCATCTTTAAAATTAAGGTTCCTATAAGACATTTTGAGTTAAGTTTTGTTTTTTCTTATCCTTCACTGTAACTTTGCACTTGCTACTGTATTTGGTTTTTACTAAATTAATAAACCTATTTCGGCACTGGTAGTTCATCAATTTGTGTACAGTAACCTCTATTTACACTAATAGGTTCAATATATAGTTGGGGCTGAGTGGGTTACAGAAGAATGTCTCCTCTTGCAAAACAGCAAAGAACAACTGAAAGAGCTAGTCAAGAGGGGGACTTTGGGATGAGTAAGAGTTCACAGGTGCTTTCTGTAGGGAAAGAGCACATCATAGCTCTCCTTACCTTACAGAGGTGATAGTCCACCAATGAAGTGCTTGAATCACAACAGGAAGACGTCTACCCATGTTGATTAGATGAGTGATGTCCTGGGGCATGGCCATCGCTCAAGAAGCGTTCATGGTCACCATGTGAGGGTTCGTGGCATGTTTCTAAGATCCTGGGAGATGTATTCCAGCCTTGAAAGTCACACTAAAAGCAGTCACACTAAAAGCAAGCAGAAGAGGGCTCGAGTCACTAAGTAGAGAGGCAGGAAGAAGGATATTCTAAAAAAACTTAATGATGGCCATGGGAGAAGCAATTGAAGGCAATGAAATTAGAGTGGCTGACCACCACTGATCATGAATGGCTCTATTCTCACATAAAAAACTTGGACAAAATCTAAAAACACATTGTCCTCAGACATCAAAAAATCACCAGAGAGAGCTGACATGATAAAAAATAAGACTGGTGGAGGTGGAGAGCAACATGAGTGGAGACATAAAGGTAGAAAGATTTGGAGTGACAATGTACATGGAATGAGCACTGCACATTAGACAGAAGAAATGTTGACAAAAGGTGATGATCCCAAGCCCCAGGCACAGAAATACCAATAAAATCACAAGACACCCAGAATGACAGTTACACCAAAGAGCTGAGTTTAAAAAATATTAATGAAGTAAAAATTTATAATAACATTATAACAAAAAGTTTAACAAAATAAATTCACCTCATATGGAGAAGACAACGAAAGGTGCTTCCAATTACGTGTTGCAAAAAGTACTGTGTAAAAAAAAAAAAAAAAAAAATAAAATCAAAATAGTGAATAGAAATAATGACAGCACTAGAAAAATCTTCAGAAGGCATTCCCAGGAAGAGCAACGATGCCTACTCAAGTCACATGAAATAGGGAGCACCATATACAGGTCTGGGGAAGTGCATTATGGGCCTCTCAGTCTGGAACAGTGCTAGTTGGTACGACTGCACCTGATGTATAAGGCTATATATGTTCGATGGTTACATAATGAAACAATAGTAGACATGGATACTGCACAAAGACCAGTACAAAGCTCCAAAAAATCAAAGGAAACTGGCTTGGATGAAAATCTAAACCAGATGGAAATTTGGGCAGAAACAATCAGAGCAGAAAAGAAATTCATTTTGCGCCAAAACCCAAGAAGAATTAGCTGATGTAAAAATTTCAATGATAAAAAGGATACTTACCAGGTAAGTTTATTTTAGATGGGTAATATAACTGAACTATTAAGATTACTTGCTCCCAAAGGAAACTCCTTTGATACTAAAATTTGATTATTTATTAATGGGTGTTACAGACGAGCTACATATATTACTACTTTTATAATGACTTCTTTAATTTACAATGGAACAGTTAAATGAGTCTGCATAACTATTACAGTATAACTACTGATAAACATAGTAAGCTCACAGTCAATAAATTTCAATTTGATGGTACAGTATGATCATTTATCTAAAAAAATAAATATTTTCTTTAAAGACTCTCACTATAGTTGATGTAACCAAAGCATCTAAAACAAAAACAGGCTATAGCCAACATGTAGGTTAGCTAGTTGTGTGTCTAGAAGTTTCAAAGACGCCTCGTTGAAAGAATGGTGAGAAGTGGGCTAGAGTAGCACGGCAAGGAGGTGCTCCACATAAAGGTGATTCTTCCAGTTCACTGCACAAAACTATGAGTTGCTGAAGATATATCTGCAAAAATATATCAATTACACAATAATTGCATTAAATCACCAGTAAGCATTGATTTTATTTTAAGAAAATTAGACTGTCAAACCAAACACTGGGGCACTTCTGGCCATTCAGTGTCTAAGACAGTGAAAAGAAGTTGGACAGCAAGATAAAGAGATCCAACAAATAAATGTGATGAAGTAAGAACTGGGCAAAAACTCCTCAGTTATGTAAACAAGTACATGGTTAAGAAAGGCTGTATATTAAGACTGAAGAAATGAATCAAGATTGGAGTTAAAGGCTAAAAATTGGGTGCAGCTAGGGACCAAAGGGACTCAACAAACATGCTTTAGCAATACCTAGTAAACCACAATGGGTGCACTGACAGCACCACTCTTTGGGAACCAGTAAGCATGGTTGATCATATATATATATATATATATAATCCTTATCTCTATTAAATGCATAAAAACTAACATGAAAGGAGAGATTTTAAACTGACATTTACATATTTTAAACACACAAGCTTTTCATATGACATATTGAATAACTTGAGTCATTAAAACTGTGTGCTTTACCAAATTGGCCCCTCCCCATCTCTAAAGAAAAGTACAAAACTAAATTATCATGAAGATCTTTCATTTGATATATGACATGCCTTTTTACTCATTTCCATTTTGAAAAGAACTAACACTGAAATTTCACCTCAAACTGATCTTGCCATTTCATCATGCACTGAGAACCTTACTACTGGGTTAGCCTGCCAAGGACAAATGATGCAGACAAGTAGTGAATCAAAACACTGATATAACCATTATACAAAAACATGAAAACAATTCCTAACACTGCTCTTTTCACTTCATTAAGCAAAAAGAACCTTAGTCCTGTATTTACACCCCATGACTGAATGATGCAGGTAAGTTGTAGAGGGTTGGAGAGGGTGTATGCTGTTACAACTGTTATGCTATAATGTGGAAATAAACATCTTAACACTGCCCTCATTTTATGTTTTACAAAGAACACTACCCCTAGCTTTGCAACCTACTGGCAATGCAGATTGATAATAAGTGTTAAATATATAAAAATAAATCATAAAAGCAATCCTGACCTATCACTTCATTCTATACTAAGAAACCTGCCCTTAGGTGTTCTGGTGGGTGAACACCAGAGATCTGCAAACTCAGGTATACAAGCACAATCCCAACTCAGCATGTGTAATGCTAGACAATGGCACATCAAATCAATTTAGAAAGTAAAAATAAAAAATAATTTTAAAAATATACTGAACAGAGGGATCCCCTTTATATGGGATGAAGTCAATTGCAAAAATGTTAATTTAGTAATAAAGCCAATTAGTTTGGTATGTGTGAATCAACCAGAGCACCAGCTCAAAGTAAGCTAGTCGGTTCACTGGTTTACATTAAGCATGCCTCATACTTATCAAAGTACATATTGCAAATAAGATGGGCCATGAATGTAGTGAGATGGTCATGGAGGGTAGGTCTGATGCTTGACTCTCCAGACTCTGGGTCAACTAACAGAGATGAACAGAAGTGCAAGGGATTGGCGGGTTACATTAACTTGAGGAAAACATCCTGTGTCTGAGTAAAGTTATGACTGCACTTACGTGCCCATTACTGTAATCATAAAATATCCATAAATAATATAAACTGATCCAGACATGCCAACTTGAAAGATCTTACAAGAAGTCCCACTGCACATTTCCAGTTCATGCCTCACTAGCTCAGCGGGCAAGTCATCATTCCTCAAGGTGACATTTTAAGGTCAATTATGCCGCTGTGCTCCCCAGGAGTACAGTATCTCTGTTGTTTGCCATTACCAATAAAGCCATTCAACTATTTTTTTATACAGCAGCTTTCTTGCCAGTTGTTACAATATTGTGTTGTCATACACAAGTTACAAAATGTGTGTGTGTGAACTATTAGCCTAGGCTAGGTGTCATTTACAATTTCCATTTATGAAACACATCTGTGATAGTAGTTGCCAGTCGTGCTTGACTTACAAACCTAGGTGTTTAAAGGGCAGTATTTCCCCTGTAGTGTTTTATAATCAAACTAAATAGATTTTGTGATATAGAAAGTTCCCCAGTTATCTTTAATAAATCAGGATTTCAGGTGTTAAGGAAATTTATGCATGCGAATCTTCTAACAGGTATACTCTATGGTAGTGACGTCACAGGTGTTGAGAAAAGTTGTGATGCTCTTCTTTTTCCATTGGGAAAATAAAATGTACTGTTTTGTAATGGTGAGCTCTGTCAAACAAATTGAAATCTTAGAGATACTGATTTTATATAAATTGGATACAGTATTCCAATAATTAATTAGTTTATTCATGTACCACTTAACGTAGCCTATAACCTTTACCTGGGAATAGAACAAAAAATTAGTGTTATGAAATGTATAGAAATGCATTGTTTGGGTGTCCATTTAGTTTTCTTAACCCTTTAACACGAAGCCTATTTACAAAAAACGTCTCCCATCATGCAGGCATGTTTAAATTGAAAGTTAGGGCCGAAGCGGAAAAAGTTTTTTCTAAAAAATCACAACACGCTTAGTTTTAAGATTAAGAGTTAATTTTTGGCTCATTTTTGTCATTGCCTGAAGTTTAGTATGCAACCATCGAAATGAAAAATATTATCATATATAAATATTGAATATATGACAGCAAAAAAAAAACGATTCGTATATATTGTATATAAATCGCTGTAAGCAAAACGGTTAAAGCTAATGAGTTAATTTTTTAGTTGTATTGTACATAAAAATCACGATGATTTTGATAACAAATTTTAAAAGCGATCAAAGCTGCACAGAGAAAATATTATCACAAAATAATGCATGAATTAAGGTAACGGACGTAAAAAATGTTTTTTTCAAAAATTCACCATAAATCGAAATATTGTGCTAAGACTTCTGTTTGTTGAAAATGGTTTAGCTAACTGATTGAATATTACTTGACTGGTTAAATGTTTTAGCACAATTGCAGTTTTATCACCATTTATAATTCCCCTTAAAGTTGACCGAGATAGTCGAATTTTTTGACTATCTCGTGATTTATATGAAATGATTGTCAAAACCAATTAAAGCTACAAAATTTATTTGTTGTATTCTACATGAAATTTCGCACATTTCATATCTAAAACTTTATGTAACGACTAATTTAAAACCGGTGCAAAGTATTACGACAACAAGGCGAAAGAATTTCTGTTTATGTTCGGCCAAAGTGCAAGACCGAAGAAAATTTTTCAAAATTCACCATAAATCGAAAATATTGTGCTAGAGACTTCCAATTTATTGCAAAATGAAGTTAAACGATTGAATATTACTAGAATGGGAACATTTTAGCTTGACAATTGCGTTTTTACCATTTTGTAAGCAAAGTTGACCGAATTTTGAAATTTGGCAGTTATATGATTTATGTTAAACATTTCAAAACTGATTTGCTACAACCATGAGCTATATTGTTGTATTCTACATGAAATCGCACATTTTTCATATATAAATAAAAGTTTATATTGTTTTAATGTAAACGATGCAAAACATTTTGACAACATTAACTAAAGAATTTCCGAGATGTTCGGCGATTTACATCAGACGTTCTGAAAAAAATTTTTTAAAAATTCACCATAAATCGAAATATTGTGCTCAGAGACTTGAGTTTGTTGCAAAATGAAATTACATGATTGAATATTTAGACTAGTAGAGTTGTTTGTAGCTTATAATTGCGTTTTTACCATTTGGTCGATTTAAATTTGACCGAAGGTTGAAATTTTAAGCAAGAATCGCATTTATATGAAAATATTTTAAAACTGATAAAAGTTACAAGCATGGGTTATTTTCTGTTGTATTCTACATGAACATTGCAGACATTTCCATATATAAAACTTTATAACTTAATATAAAACAGTGCAAAACATTAACGACAAGCGTGGGCAGAATTTCTGGCACGGACGTGAAAAAGTTTTTTTCAAACATCCTGCATAAATCGAAAAATTGTGCTTAGACCATGTTGGTTGCAAAATGAAGGTAAATGATTGAATATTACTAGATCATAAGGGTTTAACTTAAAATTAGCGTTTTGACCATTTCGGTTAAGTCAAATTAAATCATTGAAATTTTATTGTTGTTTATATGAAAATATTTCCAAACTGATAAAAGCTACAACCATGGGTTGTATTTTGCTGTATTGTACATGAAATTGCGCACATTTTCATATATAAAACCTCATGTAATAAATATAGAACAGCAAAAATTATGACAAAATGACGAAAGAATTTAGAAATTTATGAGTTAGCCACGTGCATTTAAGAGTGATTCAAATTCACCATAAATCGAAATATTGTGCTAGAGACTTCCAATTTTGTTACAAAAAGCCTAGGTACATGATTGAATATTACTAGAACGTAGAGTTTTAAATGACAATTAGCGTTTTCGACCATTCGGTCGAGTCAACTGACCCGAAGGTTGAAATTTTTGTAGGGTCGTGCGGCAGCCTACTATCACCCAACAGACACTTTAGTCGAACGGTATTATACGCCAACTAGGCGTTTAAGTAAGGCATAACATTTTAAAGATCCACAGAAAAGATGCTATTCGTTATGTTGAAACAGTATGGCTGAGCATCAGAATATAGAGGAGAGTATAATGTAGGCATCAAACATCCTACCTCTTTCAGGGATGGTGTGCTTTCTGAATACTAGGTGTGGTGTAATTGACTATTTGTAATCGATTATTTCCCTTACTCTCCAGAAATATATTGTAATTGATTATTTTTTGGTAATAGATTACTTGAAATGATTACTGTATATGTATTTTATATATATATAATATAATATATATATATATATATATGTGTGTATATATATTAGTTCATATAAGATGTATACTGTAATGGCATATTATATTAGATATATATATATATTACATATATAGTATATATATAACAATATAATATATATATATATATATATATATGTAATTAACCCAAACTAATATATATATATAAATATATATTTAATAAAATGTATATATATATATATATATATATATATATATATATACCTATATATAATATATAATATATATATATATATATATATATATATTAAAAACAATTATATACTATTATATACTATATATATATACATATTATATATATATACTATATATATATATATATATATATATATATTATATATACTATATATGTAACATATTATATATATATATATACATATATATATATAAAAACATATATAATTTGTATATCACCATTATATATAAATTATATATATATGCCCTATATATATATATATATATATATATATAACTACAGTGACCCCTAGTTTATGGGAGATAGGTTCCAAGACCAGGGCAGCGATAATTGAAATTCCAGCAGAACTCCAGACAGCATATTTATTTATTTAATGAAGTAGCTATACCTTGTATTTCATTATTTAGTATACATCATATAAATTTAAGGCTTTATAAACCCTCCCCACAGAGAATCTTTATAAACCTTTCCACACTTATAAACACTTCCTATGCACTTAAACACTGTATTACTATTTTTGATCTCTATCACCGTAGTATGCATAAAAGAAGATTGTCCCATATTTGTAATATTTATGTTCTGAGTAATCAGCTGACTTAAGCTGCTCACTACTACCGAACAGAATTAGGAAAATAATTTTTGGGTCCACTTAAAAAACAAATTTAAATGAAATTATTTTAATTTGTACATAAAAGTTTATGATACAAATTCATATTTCAACAGAGCATATGAATATATATAGTTCAGCTGTGGAACTGGTGTACAGCACAGTAGCATAAGGGCGACCAAGTCTGTGACTTTGACAAGCTGGGGATGAGAATTATACAGTATCCTTGAGTTGCTTAAGTATGAAATTCGGATTTAATTATTTTATGCAGTGATTAAATATGAAACATCAACAGTGATAAGATATTCACTTGTGTACCAATCACGTCCTTGTCCGAGTGCCTGTGGGTATATCTGAAGCTTCAGTCATGGCGGCGTCCGGTCTATGTTGTTCTTCAACTGATGAAACAAACGCCAGTTTCCGCATAAAAACTGCAGATATGGCGGTACTTTTAATTTTCATTTTGATGAATATTTCTGAAAAATCCAGCGATGCAGATGCCGGCAAAAGTTGAAGCCTTCCTGATGTGGCAATTAATCAGTGTATATATATATATATATATATATATATATATATATATATATATAAATAATTATATATAAATAATTATAATCATAATATAATATATATATATATAAATATAACATCACAATATATATATAAAAGGATTTTGACAAAGGAAAAATCTATTTCTGAGGGGCCCGTGTCACCTGGTGAAATAACCATTCAGCACTAATTTCTAGGTAATTCCGTTTTTTGATACCAGAGAAAAGCTAAATGTAAAGCTGGGGTTACTACCCCAGAGCGAGCTCAAGAAGAGTCGTATATGGTAAAGGTGAGATTGTCACAATCACACGGACCTGCCCCATAAAAATTCCTCAATGTCAAAGTCCCAACAAGAGAAGTGCCGATACAAGCCCATGCTACTACTGCGGACTGTACACAAGGCAACACTAGTCGCATTCCATGTTAGCACCCACCCCCTAGAATGATGTTTACCATGGGAGGGAGAGAATGAAAACGGTGGGTCTGGGGTGATATACCCCTGGTAGCCGATTTTCCTTTGTCAAAATCCTTTTTCTGGATCGGGACCTGTCAGCTGGGTGAAATTATAACAGAGTAAATAAATATCATTCTTATGCTATTAAAGACTTTAAACAGAGATCGTTGAAAACTAGAGGAGAATTTACCTGAACATTAGTAAGGTCCCAGAAATTCATGTAATGAAAATAATGTAAGTGGCCACCGTCTAAGAGCACAGAGCTTTGATTGAACCTGAATAGGTTTGTATTAAGAAAATACTTGCTGTCTAATAGCAGAACACAATGACAGTAACCCCCTCCCCCTTTTCCAAATAAAGAGAGGACCTGACAAAATTACAGGTCCTGTCTAAAAGCTCTGTAAGGAGAAAACTGGGCACAGAGACAGACCTTGTGAAAGGGGAGTACTTTCCAAGGTGACCACCGAAAATGAGGACCTTCAACTGTAGATAGAAAGTTGAAGTGAGGAATTCCATGAACACTACCCTGATTAGAAACCAAAATTTGGTTTCAGCTAGACAGGGCAGACAGTACAGGAAAACTAGCACTAGAAGCTGTTTGATTAAAAATTTAGGTCTTCCCCAACAAGGAAGGGTAAGAAAAAGATGATTGTTGGTTACCGAAGCTAACTCGATACATTACTCAAAGACCAGGAAACTGAATGTGGATGAGTACTGGTTCAGATTTAACACAGACCTTAGGTTGAAAGTTAAGGCCTGTGAGTCTGTTCCAACAAAACACTTTCCTCCCAGGAGGCCAATGCGGCTGCATCATTACTGTAGCTCAAAAACTATGAAGAGTGCTAGTTACTTAACTGCAGAACCATACTGCAGTAGGGTAGGATCCTTGACTGATTTTAGGAAAACAGTAATAACAGGACCAATATCAGTTTCTCCTAAAACTGTAAAATTCACAAAGACCACAAAGCAGGCACCAGAACTTTGAGGAGGCTGATGGCTGAGTTTATACCAGTAGTGGCAGCTTGATAGTTTGTGGTTGAATTGGGTTGCAAACAGACCTACTTCTAGGCCAGGAAAAGATCACAAGACTACCTGAATGACGCCCGCCTGGACTATTCCGACACCAGGGGAGGCCTGGATAGGGAAAATGTAGTGACCTTTGGACCCCTGCGAGAAGGGTGGCAGACAGAGGCACTTGTGTCTGCTGGTTATGGAGAAGAATGAACCATAACCTGAATGATGCAACTGAGTTCAACCCACTTTGTTTACGCAGCGCACTATTGCCGCTTTGTTCAGAACCAGCCGAAATGAATCCTCTTTGGGAGGAAGAAGTTTCCAAGACAGAAGACTGCCACAGCCCTCCAAAGCGCTTGATATGGAAACTGTCGGAACGTGACCGACTAAGTTCCATGTACTTCATGGGGCCAAAATATCCACCCCACCTCAGAGAGGTGGCGGTGTGGAATACTGAGGCCAGAGGGGAAAGCTGAGAGGAACCGACTTCGATAAGCCCTTGACAGTTGTTCAAGGCCGAGGCCATTATTCAAATAGGAGGAATCAGGAGACACGTCCTGACTCGATACCCGATTATAAACTCAGCTTTGACTTCAGAAGGAGAACCGTCACTGAAGCAAACTGGAGAGAGCCAAGACCTTTTCTGGCACGGCGAGAGGCATGCTTGTGTTGATGAAATGTTTGGTTGCCCTTGCTATCTCTTTCCGCCACTGGATTCACAACTACTGAAGGCTACCCTCCGGGGTGGGACTCCTTCCTGTGTACTTAGAAGCCCAGAGACTCTAGAGAACCGATTATAATGACCGGCACCCTCAGGCAATTCCACGCTGGGTGCCCAAACGAGCCAGGCAACTAGATAGCGGCCAGCATAGCCTTCTAATACCGGGAGCTGTTGAATCCACGGTATTGTTCAAACTGGCAAAGATTCTGGGGCTGCAAAGAGGAGGGCATGAACCTGAAGGGTACGCCTGCTCCCGAGTCTGAATCCCAAGAAGGAGGAACCTTCCTGCAACTAAGATGCAGAAAGGAAGGCCGGAAAGGTCTATAGAGGTGGTTACGACTCACCGGGAGCAGTAGGATCCGAATCAACAAGACTATAAGCAACCGAGACTTTACGCATTGAATGAGGAAAATAAACGGGACACGCCTCGAAAAAACTTTCCAGTGGAAGGAAACTTCCTTGGCAGACTGAAAAAGCCTGACAGGCCATTCCCACAGTCCTCCAGACCCGGCCAGTAACTGGACCGAACCTGATTGGGGAGGGGACAAACAGTCCAGCTCCACCCGGCCTTGATAACTATACTCTGGGCCCAGGGACTGAAGTTCCAGTGGCCCTTAAAATGGTACAGCCTCCCACCCATGTGAGAAATACTACTGGGAGGAGGCTTGATTGCTTGCTGCCTCCCACTGGAGAGGAGCAGGATACTTCCCTGCTCTATGATAACCCCGAGTTCAGAGCCTCTGGTAGAATGTCTAGGAAAATTCCTTCCTGGATTTTCGTATGAAAAAGAAAAACCGGCGGAGGCACATGGGGGGAGGCAGAGACACATCGGGGAGGCAGAGACACATGGGGAAGTTACAAGGGGCTGATGTGTTGGCTGAACCCACACACTGAGGTGGAGGCTGGGAGTGAGAGGCTGACGGCTGTCCAGGGGCAGGAACCTGAAGAGCCTGCACCACCGCTGAGCAGGGGGGCTTTGAACTGTTGATGAACTTTTTGCCGGACTTGGGATAGGGCCCGGCAAGATCAGATTGTTTCGCGCGTAGGGTAGACACCCACGAACGGAGGCTCTGATTAACATTAGTAGCCCCGACAGACCGTGAACAACGCCCACCTGGGGAAAAGATTAATTCTCCAGGTGAAACTGTTCATAAGACTTATCGGCTCAAGGCGGAACGTGGCTGAAAAATGTGTTTTCAGCTGTCCATCCCGGACTGATGAAATAAAGCGGACCTGCAGAAAACCTGACAAGAGAGATTTTATCAGGACCGGAAACAACTAACCCCATTATATACCACAAACATTGTTTCTGTTAAAGTCAAAGAGTTCCAGGACCTGGCAAGCCGTGTTTACACCCTGTTTCAGCTTCCGGGAATTGACTCCGAAGCTTAGGGAGCTGTATGCTGAATAAATTAGAAGCGTAGTCCGGGGTTAGGGAAGATTCATTGTGAACGGTTCTGGATATCTGGCTCCCGAAATGCGCGGCAGCGTTTATTTTGAAACAAGCCTGTTGATAAGAGGGGCTACATTAGAGCACAAGGGTAGTGAAGCAGGTCTCAAAGAGAGCAGTAAGACCCCAGCTGGCGTGAACTTAAATTCCTCCGCCTGCCACTCCGTTAGAATTCGGGAGACGATGTGCCCAGCCTAGGGAAGATGAGGCCCCTTAAAGGGATCTTGCAGATAGATACCATGCTCCTTCTGCCAGTCTGGGGAAAACCCGGATAAGGGATACCAGGCGGGAAGGGAAGAAATGCAATTCACTTCAACCTCCGTGCCCACACCGAGATGGGAGAGGGTGCCTTCATGCTGGGAAGCATAAAGGGTTAGGCACCAAAGGTTCTGCAGACCGGCGGAAAAGAGGTGGAGGTGTCCAGAACGATAGAATTCGGGCGAGCAGGATTTGGCAGGTGATCCGTTGATAATGAGTCCTGAGATTAATCTCTTTGGGATTTAAGCTCCTGGGAAAGGGAAGGCACGGACCATGAGGTAGATAGATAGTTAGATAGTTTGATAGGTTGTCAATGACCTCATATCAGGCTCCTTATAAGGAG
Organism: Macrobrachium rosenbergii; assembly: GCF_040412425.1. Lineage (NCBI taxonomy): Eukaryota > Metazoa > Arthropoda > Malacostraca > Decapoda > Palaemonidae > Macrobrachium > Macrobrachium rosenbergii. Next base: position 35,776,960 of record NC_089795.1, read on the forward strand.
ACCCGTAAAAGAGTCTGCAACAAGGAAGGAGGGGGGGTAACCGCCTTGCTTTGGATTGGGCCGTGTCCCTTTCAGAAGATCGAGGCCTAACTCACGTGGACGGCACCGACTAGAGATCCGAGACGTCCTCGAGGGGCCCGAGCGGGTCTTCTTGGTTTAAAAAGGTCTTTCTTGACTGATTTCACCTTAGGGACGGTAGACCAGAACCGTTGAAAAGGGATGGGATGAGCCCTAAAGGAAAAGTTTTCTAAATTTGAGCTGCTTAAAAGGTTTGCCTTGACTTATTCCCGCACCAACTTATCGCCCGGACGATGTTCACAGGTTCGAGAACGAGACTGAAGGCCAAATTCTTCAGAAAAACTCTCCGAAACAGTTAATTTATTTTTAAGAGGACCGGGTCAACTTTGACTCCGTAAACAAAGGGCAGCAACTTCTTCAGCAACTGACATTGAGAACCGGCGCCAAGAAAGGAACATTACAAATGTCCACCGAAGGACATAGGAATTTCCGACTCTACGCTTCCTTGAAGCTGCCGACCCCGACTAGAGAGTGTGGAAGTAAGAGCACGAGACTTGCCGGCGGCCTCAGGGAGGGGGAAATTGACCCAAACACCGACAGAGCAACTATTAATAAGTCATACGATGGAGTTTGGCGAAGGAAACCGAGGTGTATATGAAACCTACCGATTCGCGAGAATCTCGCCTGGAGACGGAGTTTGGCGGAGGGGAAATCGATAGGTGTATGAAATCTACCGATTCACCTGAGAATCTCCCCGGAGAGAGCCCAAACACCGGAAAGAGCAACTATTAATAAACCATATGAGGCGAGTTTGACGGAGGTAAAACCAACAGGTGTATATGAAAACCTTGAATCATCAGGTAGCCTGCTCGGAGAGAGCATAGCATAACGCAAACCTGCTGGGTGCCAACGACTAATAATAAAGCCATAGTGGCGTTTGGCGGAGATAAACCGACAGGTGTAAATAAAACCTACGATTCATCAAGCAGCCTGCTCGGAGAGGAGCATAGCGTACTTCACAACCTTCCGAGCCAAAAATAAGCCATGAGCGGAGTTTGACGGAGATAAAACCGACAGGTGTATATAAAACCCTCGGGGTCATCAAGTAGTCTGCTCGGGAGAGCATAGCGTACTCACAACCTTCCGTGCCAAACTATAAATTCTCCAACACAGACTGCGCACCGAATGGGAATCTATAGACTCCGTGCCCGCTGGCTTGTTGCAGGATAGCCGGAGCATTCCTGCACTTCTACAAAACCAGCTGAACGATGAGAAATGGGCATGCTGGAACGGATGCGGAGCAGAGTACCCGTAGCAGCGACTTAGCCTAGTCAGACCAGGAAACCCGGAGAAAACCGGAGAAAACCGAACTAACAGGACAAATCTCATAGACACAAAAACAGAGTCAACAGAACATTCCGAGCACTATGTTTTAACAATATGTGACGGATACAAACATAGTGGAAGGTTATTGTTCGAAGTGGCGCACAAGAGCCAAGAGAGGAAAACCCCGGAGGAGGATATCCTGAATGGAAGTGATAGCGTGGGGGAATAAACGCCATCGCAAACATTATAACCGCTGGAGCAGCAAGCAGAGAACGCCAACAAGATAATGAAACACCAACAGGTAGTAGCAAAATGGAGGGGAACGCCAAAGTAAATAAAACAGAAGACAGTTGGGTGGGAAAACGCTAACTGGCCTGCGTATGAGATCCCAAAGTGAGGTGAGAACATGTAGGAAGCAACACGAGGGAAAGAGTCGCGTAAAGGAAGGAGGAAGGATAGGCCAGGAGGTTGGTAAATCAAAGTAGCAAACAGGTGGGGGGACAGCACTCCTCGGCGCCCAGAGATCCTCATAGATCCCCTCACTATGTGAGCTGTGTTGCCACAAGAGCGAGAAAAGGGAGAGGAAGGCAAAACCTCTAATGCCAGGAGCAAAGAAAGGTAAAAGGAGTGTGAACAGGAGTGGGGAGGAGCACTCCCGGTCACCTCCAGGGTCAGAGGTGCCAACCGATGTCAGACACACCGAGTGAACAACCAATCAATGCAGAGGAGGGGATGAAGCTACAGCACAAAAACAGGATAATTGCTCTCAAGCCTTGGAAAGTTAACAAACCTTGAAAACGAACCAAGAGAGAGAGCAAAGGTAAAAAGGGAAAGGGATTCTCGATACAACAAAAAATAATATATATAGCCGGTAAAGGAGTGTGAACAGGAGGAGAGCACTCCCGGTCACCTTGGTAAGCAACCCAAGAAGGATTGAACTAGGATAGCTACGAGAAACCTCGCTATTCCAGCTTAACCTATTAGGAACATTAGCCTAAGTGAAAAGTCAAACAGGGGAGAGGGTGGATGAAGTACATATCCGCCAAAAAACCAAACAAAGGAAGCACCAGACATAAAACACATATGTATAGAACAAGATCACAGACATGAAACTCATACGTGCAGATCGAGATCGCCCCTCTCCTCACCATTTTTCCCCGAAGGGAAAAAGTGCTGAGCCAACCCCAGCCTAACCTCAACTGAGGCGATGCAAAGGAAGGGCCTGGAGAGGGATAAGCTAACTAATAACCCAAATAATGCATAATAAAACAAAAATTTTCTATAAGGTACATGTAGGAGGATAGGGCAGGCCCAACACGACATGAACGTGAAGGAAATGGCCACCTCCAGTTAAAATGAAAGCACCCAAAATAATCAACAAATTCAAAAGCATCCGAACACAAGGTCAAAACTTAAATGTACCAAATGAAATCATGTTCCCATAAGCTTTGAGAAGTGAGAGTCTAAAATAAAGGCAAAAAAAGCCAAATAATAAGCAACAGTCCTAGGAACCACGTAGTTTAAACAGCAAGACAGCACTTGACCAGCAGGGAACACAAAATTCACAAAAAAATAAAACTGTAAAAACAAAGTAAAACCGTAACAGTACCAATGAAAATAAAATTTAAAAGCTAAGAAAGAAGGGACAAATTAAGGCATAATGAAACCATGAAAATAGCGAATGGGCCCGAGGGTAGCTCGAGTAGCTAAACGCTAAACATCACTTCTCATAGTAAAGGTACAGAACAAACATAAAATTAATCAAACCCATTAAAGTTAGGAATCATTAATTGGGAATATATCCCAAACAAAAGTATACAAATAAATAACACAAAAAACATGCCGACCCAAGACCAGAGAAGTCATGAGACGATCGTGAGAGGAGATCGAGACGGGCGTTATAAATTCCTTTAATTATTTAACCAAAGGAAAATAAGGAGCCTCAATCAAAAAAAAACAAAAAACACTGGTACAGTCAAGTTGTTGAAGAAGAAGAACCTTGCAGATGCCATAAAATGCCAAATAGAGTTACAAAATAAAGAAGCACAACGAAATTACGCAGAACGAAATCGCATGCTAAAAATGGAATGAGACTAGTGTTGCCTTGTGTACAGTCATGAGTAGTGCATGGGCTTATATTGGCACCTCTCTCTTTGGGACTTTTGACATTGGGGAATCTTTATAGGCAGGGTCCACGTGGTTTGCACAATCTCACCTTTTACCATATACGACTCCATTTCTTGAGCTCGCTCAAATAGTAACCCCAGCTTTACATTTAGCTTTTCTCTGGTATTTAGCAATGGAATTACCCTGTGAAATTAGTGCTGAATGGATTATTTCACCGCTGACACGGGTCCTCATCCAGAAATGACTTATGGCAACTTATTACCTCAGCAAGGGAGAGACATCGCTCAGTATGCCTTGAGATTTCAGAGGAAGATGTACTGCCTCTTTAGTTACAAGAATCTCTTTTATTTATTTGCTCATAAATATATCTAGGATTTCTTGGTTTTAGTTCTTGTTCTTATAATAGTATGTCAGCCATAATTGTAATCTTGCAAAGAAACATTAGAAAAACATGTATACCTCACAAAAGTTACTGCATTTTATCTGAGTAAATCTCAAATATTTTACAAAAATTTATCGAATTTATACTGATTTTAGATCTTATTCGCCAGGATACTGGCCAATTATAATTTTGCAAAATAAATAAATTATTACAATAAACATGCATAAATTGGTAAATTTAATATATTTTATGAGGTTCGGTAAAAGAGGCCCATACAGAGTTGTAACATGTGCAAACCTCCCAGATTCGCAGATGTCATGATTCGCAGACTCACCTATTCACAGATTTCTCTATGAAATGTATATACACATTCAAAAAAAATTCGCCCGTTCGCAGTATTTTTCACTGAGAAATATTCACTAATTACTGTATTTTCATATCATTTTCATGACTAAATGAACTTTTTGTGATAAAACTATTAAAATACTCAGGAACCCAGGTAGTGCTCGAGTTGTGATAATTCGCCTTACAATAATTCGATTTTGCAATGGGGTAAGCAATTAACACTGATATGACAATATTTATAAAATATTTTTAAATTTCACGCGGGCGCAGCAGGCAGCATACAATCAGGCAGAGAGAGAGAGACCAAATTACAATAGACCAACTTCTTTCCTTCCATCTCTTCATCCCATCTTCTAGTTAAAAAAGTAAAAGAGAATGATAAAACTATTGTTAGTAATGTTATACTTTTGCGTAAATGCATACAGCCATAAACAAACGAACAAGAAACTGTTGTTTTGCTTATAACCAAATTGGATAACAACAGCCGTTCTGCTTGTATTTCAACCATCATACAGTAGTAAACAATTACCGTAGTTATAGTACAAATGACATTAATTAGAATAGGACTGACATATTTTTACATTATACCCTTATCTGGTATGGATAAAAGATCGGCAAGGAAATATACTCTTAAATTTAAGCTGCAAGAAGTTGTAGCTGAAGCTGAGAAAACAATGTTCAAGCTGCTAATGACTATAAATTATCATGCATCAGTAACATGGATGAAATTTGACCATAATTACAACTGGAGAGAACGTATTTTAATCAAAACTACTGGGCATGAACGAACACATATTACTGCTATTTTTAGGCCAATAAACAATAAATATGTAAAGCTCATATTATGATGAAATTGTAAGAGCCCGTCGCCGTCTCTTCCAAACAATCAGACGTTACCCACGTCTTGGGGGAGAGTATTTGTAAGAGCCCGACGCTGTCTCTTCCAGACACGCGTGTGTTCGTCAATCGTCATACATCAGAGTGGACAGGACAAAGCAAGCGTCTTGTTTTCTTTCTCTGGCAGAACGCAATTTCAACCATATAATATTTCCGGCTGTTTCTCCCTAACCATTGTTGTCTCAATTTGTGTACAATCACCACTACTTGCATTGCCATGCAAGCATTCTAATCATGTACCCATAATGTTCCACCGAATCTTCTGTACCAAACTGTATGTGTGTTTCTGTTTGTGAAGACGCCAAACGTCTCTCTATTTCACATATATTATGCTACTGCATTGTATTCATTAATCTGTCTTGAATCTCAAGCAATTGGCCATATGTAGAATTTCCTGGCTTTCCACTGATGTATGTTTCATCACTGTATGTTAATCATGTCTCTTGATATCGCCATCTGTTTGTCTGCCGACAAACACAGATGTCTGAATCTTTTATCTCTGTTTTACCTGTCTGTGTGTAGACGCTACATTACCGCTCGCACGCATCAATAACATCTCTGAAGATTCTGTACATTTATCTCAGTAAGGAACTACCAATAAACCAGTAAACACCCAGCCAGTATGTCGCTCAATCCCTAGTCCTTACAGAATAAAGTGAAAATAGCAAACGGAATCTTGATTTTTTTTTATACACAAAACAAACATGCCCCAAAACAGCCAACATCATCTATTAATGAAAAAATAGCTAAATTAATGTCACAATGAGACGTCTTCAAGTTATATTTCGACTTAAAAACACTTCATATCACGAAAAATAACCTTTCTCCATATAAGTAAAGTATCTAGAAATTCATTTATGCTAACTAGAAGCAAGAAAATAATTCTGAACTGAGTTGAATACAGTGAAATAAACTTACTGCATAATCGATTTCCAAAGCAAGACATTGATCGCTACGATCGCAATTTATAATATAAGAGCAATGTAAGAATATATACAATATTATCGGATACAGTGAATTAACGCATAACATTTTAAAAGATCCATGGAAATGATGCATATTCATTATGTTGATGTTTTTATAATATGATATTAATATGTGAATATAGAGAACAGTATAATGTAGGCTAGGCTACCGTATATGTATACGATATACCATAGTGTGTGTTGAATTATCATAAGTCACTCTTCATGAACCTCCAGAATTAGCTGATATTAATAATTATAGTACTATACTGTATACGAAGGGTAAGTCAAAAAGTTCCAGGAAAAATTGTTGAATGATGTATTTACACAGGAATGAAACAACCCAAATACTTGGTAAACAATTATCTGTGATGTAGTGATCCATATAGACTTGTTACCTCAGTCATCCTCTTGCTACCGTGGTGTTAACATCTGCTTCAGAAAAGTAACTTCTTGAACCCATGGAAAATAAAAATTTTGAGATGAGAGCTAACATCAAGTTCCTGACCAAGCTTGATTGGAAACCAAGAAAAATTATTGAAGCTTTGCAACAAGTTTATGGAGATTCTTCTCCATCTAAATCAGTTGTTTATGATTGGATAAAGCGATTTAAGGATGGTCGGGAGGACCTCAAAAAGACAACCCAAGAGAGGGAAGACCATCGACTGCAAAAAATGAAAGAATTGTGGCTTTGGTGCAGAATCTAGTGGATGAAGATCGTCGGATTACTATCGATATGATAGCTAATGAAACTGGGATCTCCCATGGTTCCGCATTTTCAATTTTAAATGAAAATCTTGGTTTGAGTAAACTTTCAGCACGTTGGGTCCCAAAAGCGTTGCGCAAGACCAACTGCATCAAAGAGCTGAACTTTCTCTTGCAGTTTTAACGAAGATTGAATCAAATGAATCAGAGTTTTTGACCGGATTGTTACTGGAGATGAAACTTGGATCCATCAATATGACCCAGAAAGTAAAATTCAATCAAAGCAATGGTTACCAAGAGGTTCAGCTGCACCAGTGAAGTTCAAAGTGGCGAGATCTGCCCAGAAGGTTATGGCAACAGTGTTTTGGGACTCCAAAGGAGTGATTTTGATTGATTTCCTTGAAGGACAAAAAACAATCACCAGGAACTACTACAAATGTGTTTTGCAAAAACTGAAGACTGCATTGGCTAAAAAACGTCAAGGAAAGTTGCACCGCAGAATTTTGTTCCATCATGATAACGCTCCAGCACATTCATCAAGGGTTGCAAGAGAAGTCCTACGGAAATTTAGGTGGGAAACTCTTCCACATCCTCCTTATAGTCCTGATCTTGCTCCTTCAGATTTTTTCCTGTTCCCAAAACTCAAGGAACACTTAAGAGGAGTCCGGTTTGAATCTTTGGATGCTGCTAAACATGCAGTTTCAACATGGGTTAATAGAAAGGCCCCAAATTTCTACAAAGAAGGGTTGCAGAGGTGGAAACAGCGCCTTGAAAAGTGTATAGAGTTAGATGGTAGATATGTACAAAAATGTTTGAATTTCCTTAAATAAAGAGTATATTGAATTTTTCCTGGAACTTTTTGACTTACCCTCGTATGTACAGAGTATACTGTATAGTGTAGGCTAGGCCACCATATATGTATACATGGTACTGAATACCCTAGTGTAGGCTAGGCTATATTCTTGATAGGTTTTTTCCAACAAACGATAATTTTTTGGAATCTGTATGAGCATTTTTAGTTTTTGTTGTGTGTTTGAACTATCAAAATAGGCAGTTCTAAGTGTTTTTAGAAACGTTCTACGCATTCACGGATTTTAGCTATTCGCGGGGGGTGGTACACATCCCTCACAAATACAGAGGGTTTACTGTAGTCATTTTCACCTTCCTGTGGAAGGTGGGGAAAAATTTTTATAATTTTTTTTCTTACACCACATGCATTTGCATATCTTCCTCTTTCCATTGATGTGTTTTTCTTAAATTGGCCAACCTTAAAGTGTGCCCAGTCTGGGGGTGTTCTTAAGGGTTAATGAGAGAAAAACCATGATCGAAGTTGTACACATGGAGTTTAGAGATAAGGCAGCATTCCCTTATACAAAATGGCACCTGATACCTCGCCAGACATGGAGAAACCACAAATAGAAACAGCTCTCTTACCTGTGAATACCTGTATAGCATTAAAAGCTATAGATAACACCCTTTACCATGTCAACGGAAAATGGATCTATCCTCCCATTATGAATAAAACCCAACTTGCTCACCAAGTAGCCCTAGACTTCTGTCCCTTCACTTTTAAAATAATTAACCATGTGAAGGCAGATTTTCAGAATTATGTTGTGAAGGCAGATTTTCAGAATTATGCACTGTAGTAACTGGAAAATGAGAGCCATTGGCAGAACTAAAACTAATTGCCACAGTAATCCCAGTTTCGAAAAATTCCACCAGGAATGGGCAACACTTCATCTCCCTTTTGAAGGGAAAGAGCTCCCTCTAGATACAGCTACTAAGCAATTTGGGACCCCTATAAGAAGAATCTCAGATGAGACAGCCTCATCAGAATTCCGTGCTAGGACCCACCTCCTTAGTGTCTTAACCTCTTCCATCTTGCTAGAAGTTGCCACCAAAAGGCTTCCAGAAGATTCCAGGACAATTTTTGCTGTTGTGGCTAAAAGCCTTATGAGAACCCTATGGGAAGCACTCTATGACTTTTTAGACCGGCGCATAAAAGCACGAATGGAAACACTGGAAGGCTCCAACAAGTCACTTCCTAATGTGACTGCTTTATTACAGTCTAACCTGTACGGGCCTGTTTGAGGATTCTGTTGTAACTCAACTCAACGAGCAAGCAAGGCAACAAAATTGTACAATGTACACTCTTCTGGGAAGAGGGGAATTAAAGAAACAAAAAATGCAAAATTTCCCTTTACCCAATCCAAAAAGGCTTGCTTTGATCAAAATCACATAAGCCTTCAGTCACCTCCAAAAGTTTTCCTCAAAAACAGGTAGGTGGTCAGAAGGGACAACTCCCTACAAAGGGGCAACAACAACCACATCAGCATGGACATCCTTTTCACAAAGTCCAAAAACCATCTTATAAATGAAAAGGAAAAGCAATGCCTGGAATGCATATCAAGGGCAAAAGTAGAGGAAGAAGTGTAGTGCCTGGGTGTGTTGCAGGCTAGACTGAATGAAAGCCTTACATGATTATTGATTATGTAACCAAAATTCGCTGAGTTTTGCTCACATTTACCTTAGAGCATGGCACCAAACTTGAAGTGATGTTTTGGGACTTAAAGTAAATTTTGTACATAGTACTGTGAGAAAAGTCATACCTTTGCCAGAAAATGAGAAGCAAGACTCTCGTCTTAATCTGAGAGGTAGCAAGTCAAATGAGGAAGAACGACGCCAAGCGAAACTGAAGCATCCCTTTTTCGTTCGTCCCAGCCCCAAGGACTCTGGCTACCTGGACTACTTATAGCATTTCATAATTAATGCCTAATATATGGTAAGAAAATGAGAATTTTTTTAAGTTAGCTTAAAAGATGAGTTTAAAAGGGAAGCTGTCATAACAGCAATTTTATGAATTTAATTTCATTTACATTTCTTGATGTTGCCAAAGGCAGGCCCTGTTGTAGGCCCCATGTACTGACCAAGCTGAATGCATAAGTAGGAACACTGAGAGTTTTATTTTTCCTCTCAGGCAACAAGTTGGGAGTAGAGTGCAAGTCCCAAGGTGATGTTCCCTCTCAAGGCCAAGGGTGAAACAATAAGAGTCCAGTCCCATGTGTGTGAGAAGTGCGGGATTCCTATTGACCTAGCATATTTGTTGGGGGAGAACCACACCACGCACAGCCGGCCTGCCAACAAATGAAAGCATCACACGGAGTATATTATGCCTACCTTCTTGTAAAAGTGTGTCAGAGTAAGAAAGTATTGGTTGAGGCAAAGGTGGAGTATGTATTGAAAATTGTTTTATTAGGTTGTCTGAAATGTAGGCTAAGGTAAGCCAAGCCTTTTGTCTGGGGAATTAGGTCAAGTTGTCTGGTGGTAGCCTAACTTTGGAGAAAACTTTGTGCCTTTTGTACTGCCTCAAGAGTCTTTTATATTTTTTTTCTGAGTGATGATGTAGGCTAACTTTGTAATGTACTTTCTTGTGTCTGGGACCATTTTAAATTGAGGTTAATGTTGAGTTCAGTAGGTGGTACCATGCTCAGTGTTAGGTGTACTTCCTTTACTAAGTGAATGCTATTGTTCTTTTTATATATATATAATTGATGTTAATAAATGTGGTATCAGTGTTATAAGTCTGTTTCATTTGTTACCCACAAGCAGTATCTGGTGGTAATAGACTAAACCTACGAGGCAAATCCTTACTCACACACCTCCTTAGAATCCACTACCGTGAATTCAATGCAAACATCCCAGAAGGTCCAATTTTCTTACACCCTAGCACAAATAAACCATTTTTAATTGAGGTTAATGTTGAGTTCAGTAGGTGGTACCATGCTCAGTGTTAGGTGTACTTCCTTTACTAAGTGAATGCCATTGTTTTTTTTATATATATCATTGATGTTAATAAATGTGGTATTAGTGTTATAAGTCTGTTTCATTTGTTACCCACAAGCAGTATCTGGTGGTAATAGATTAAACCTACGAGGCAAATCCTTACCCACACACCTCCTTAGAATCTGCTACCGTGAATTCAATGAATAAACCACTCTCTCTCTGCAAGGGCTGAGAATAATTTTAGTGTCCCTCATTAAAAAGGCAAACCCACACTCCTTTCCTAGGTCACATGATATTAGGAAAGTAAATAAGTTGATGGCCTTCTCCAGAAATGTCTCTTTCGAAGAAGTCTCCAAATGTAGAGGGTGGTCATCAGAGACAGTATTCTTAAAACACTTACTGCTGTAAGCTCAAACAAATTCAACTATAGTGTGTATCAGTAGGTGATGTGACTGTACAGCAAAGCTGAGGAATTACATACATACATACTACCACTCCTCTGGGGGTGCCTCTTTTGCTTCTTCACACAACATATGTTACTGTATTAATAACCTTCCTCTGACATTTAGGCTCTTTTGCATAGCTGTAGAAGATAACTTAAACATGTACATACGCACAATTTAAAACTCGCAGCAAACACTACACTTTAAATCTTAGCAGAGAATTGTGTGAGGGTAGGTCAACTACGCATCGTATGCTTTGCGCATCATGTACTGTGCAACTGTGCATTTTATTGATTTTTTGTTTTGTAAGATGACTTTGAAATGATATCACAGTACAGTACTGTAAAGTGTTTAAGGATGAGTTTAGCGCATATCTAAAATATGTGGGTAGTTTGTAGAATGATGTGTAACTTCTGTTAATACATACTTAACAATACGTACGTACAAATGAAACAGTAGGCTTGCTTAAGTCACGGCAATCTTCATACATAATTTTTATGTTAGTATTTTCGTGAATTAATACCAAGAGCAAATATCAGAGAGCGTGAAGTCAAGAATGCTGTAAAGAAAGGAAAAGGAAATAAAGCTGCAGGAAAGTCAGAGGTAACAATAGAAAGGATTAAAGCATTGGGAAATCTATGTAAAGTGTTGGTGCACACACTATTGGAAAAGATCTGGGATGTAGAGGAAATGCCAAGGGACTGGAGCAATAGCTGGATGATTAAAATGTATAAACAAAAAGGAGATGTAAACTGTGGGAACTACAGAGGAATAAAGCTTTTGGAGCATGTATTCAAGATACTAGAAAGAATAGTAGAAGGAAGGTTAAGAGAACTGATAGATATACATGAGTAGCAGTTTGGGTTTTTATGAAAGGAAAGAGCACAGTGGATGCTATTTTTATAGTAAGACAAGTCCAAGAGAAGTATCTAGAAGGAAACAGGAAAGTTTACTTGTGTTTTATGGATCTTGAAAAGAAGAGTAGTCTATTGGGTTTTGAGAAAGAGAGTACCAGAGAAGTTGGTAAGGTTAGTGAAGATGATGTATGAGGGTGCAAGAACTACTGTACTGACAAAATATGGGGAGACTGAGGCATTCCCTGTGGAGGTGGACCTCCATCAGGGATCTGCTCTGAGTCCATTCTTGTTCCTCATCGTCACAGACACACAGACATCAGAATTGAGGAACAATGATGAACAGTGGGATCTGATGTTTGCTGATGATTTAGTCATTATAGCAGACACAGAAGAAGAACTGCAAGAAAGGTTTTTAGCATGGAAAGGAACCCTAGAAAGGAGCTAATGACTAGTAGTAGAGAAGGACATGAAGAAGTAAACATTCAAGTGGAAGATGGTACAGTGCTAAAGCAGAACAATGAGTTTAACTATTTGGGATCAATAATAACAGAAGAGGGAGGTACTGAGAAAGCAGTGAAACAGAGATTGAAACAAGCATGGCAAAAATGGAGAGAAGCAACTGGAGTTGTTTTAGACAAGAAAATGCGATGAAAGCTCAAAATGAAGATTTATAAGACAGTTATCAGGCCTGTACTATTATACTGTATAGGGCAGAAACTTGGGCACTTAAGAGGAAAGAGGAGGGACTGTTTGAAAGAACTGAGATGAGAGTGGTGAGATGGATTGCTGGAATATCGCTACTGGAAAGGAGGGATAGTAAAGATATAAGAAGAATGTAAAGGAGAAGGCTAGGGAAGCTCGTTTGAGATACTATGGCCATATAATAAGAAGAGAGGAAGTGGAACCAATCAAGAAAGCTAAGAACATGCCAATGATGGGGAGGAGAAGTGTGGGGAGTCTGCAGGTCAGATGGAAGGATGTTGTGAGGAGGGATATGGGTGAGGTGGGACTAGGGGAAGAAGATGCTAGGAATAGAAATAGATGGAGAAAGGTGACTAGAGCGACCAACCCTGCTATACAGTGGGACTAATAAGGTCGAAAGAAGAAGATGATAAAAAAATTTACTGTAATGATTACAGTACCATACTGTAATAATAATGTAAACAGCAAAATACAGTAATCAATATGTACTGTAAAGTGTATTTTTGTCCTTTAAAAATGTTCGTCCCAAGACCAACACAGAGCAGAGCCTGCGAGTGTGCAGAGTTCGTGGAATAGAGCATCTTCATCTCACTACATTGCGCTGCTCCCATGTGTTGAACACCACATTCACTGCTAAGGTTTCTGGCAAACAGCCTAAGAGACAGAGGAAGGTCATGACCCTCTAGCAGAAGGTAGAACTTCTAGACATGTTAAAGGCAGAGAACAGCTTCGCAGCAGCACGCCACCTTTACTTGGTGAATGAAAGTACAGTCAGGTATGTAATGATATGTATTCAAGTGTTTGAAATGATATTACTAAAGTGTTTCAATATCTGCGAAGTAGTGAATTTCCTGCACTATATTCGGATGCACACAACACAGCCAAATCTGCAAAGTTGCAAATTAGCTGTGATATAGTCTGAGAAGCCGTCCACAGAAAAACCAGCGACTAACTGATCCTGCAATTACTGATCCGCAACTAAGCGGGGACCCACTGTATTTCATGATACCTTTAAGTGCATCTTTTTCTATCTTACCATAAATATGCAATTTCATCTATTAATAAATAGCAGGGGCACCTCAACTTAGAGACAGTTGGGGAATCAGCCTGTAACAATGAGTAACAAATGCGATAAGTAAAGAATATTGGCGTATAGCCTACTGTATACAATACAGTATCATGAAGCCAACTTCCTTAACAACTCCATGAGAGTAATTAACAGCCTATCTTAACTTATATTTTATAACTGCCATTCAATTTAAAATATAAATTTACTCACCATTCAATTTCAGAGATAAATCTGAAAAATGAATTGCCACTAAACTTATATACAATACTCTATTGAGCAGTTTAGCCTCACAGAAACATGGCCAACTGCAGTAGTTCTACCTACTTATGCTCACAGAATATATAAAATATAAAATCTCATATAAAAAAAACAGGACCATAAAGAACTTATTATTTTTGCTTCAACGTTATTGTAAAACAACGGTACAGCATTTTCACTGAAATTTATTTGACGCTGTACAATACTGTACATATTACTGTAATATAGCATTACATATTTTTCAGTGTACGTAAGTGAGTGTGTAATACATCTACACGCATCACATTAAAAAACACAACATTGGTACAGTATTTTCACTGACGTTTTTCAAATACAGTGCGGTACTGTGCTTAACACTGTAATGCAGCATTACATATATACTGTATATACATTTTTCAGTTTAAGTGTGTACATGTTCACATGCAAGTTGCATTAAGACAGACTTCACACTTACAGTGTGTTTGCTTGCCTTTCTCTCTTTCTGTCAAAATTTAATTTTTTTATAAGGAATAGCTATGAGAGAGGGAGGACAGGCAAAAGATTCTGGACAGAAACAAAGAGAAAGGTGAGCACACACAGTCATTACATTGTTTACTTTAACGCAATGTGCATGTGTATGTATGCATTCACACAAAAAAAGATTAAAAAAACTCACGATCGTAGGTGAATGAAGAAAACCAACTGGCAGGCACAGCAGAACAGGATGCATGCAGCTCGTGAGGCAGCCAGAAGGTAAGTGAATGCAGGGCGGGACGGAAGGGTGCAACCACCCACCTGACCATCTGGTAGTTAACTACCTACCAACTTTGTTAGAATTGAACAACTGGTTTCCCACTGCGCTGAAGATATTTCCATATGTAAAGAATGAGGGTTTGTACTTGTGTAAGAACAAATATACGGCATATGTAATGTTACATTACAGTATGAAGTACAGTACTATACTGCGCTGAATAAATTTCCATACAAATGCTGTACCAGAGAAAGACACCATAGTAAATGTGTAGAGTTTTATAACATAATGCTTGCATAAATATAGGTACAAGTCATAAACATCAAATTCCACTGGTATTAAATGGAGTAAACAGCAATGTCTCAAACTTGCTGAGGTGGTAGGCTGAGGAAGCTGCACTTTCTTTAATCCCAGATCTTGGAATTTCAGAGTGCATGCTTGCACAATGGAACAAAGAAGCATTAGCATGTTTATGCTGAGTCTTCTAATAGTTTATTCTGATGCAGTACTGAGAAAAATATTTTTAAAAAAATTAAAAGATTTTTTTTTTGCCCCACAAAAAAATACGGTACATTTCCTTGCTAATGATACAATATTCTACTGCTACTTATATCTGTTATTGCAGATAACATGCAAAAAATTTTCACGGTTCTTAAGTTCAGCAATTTAACAATAATTATCTTAAAAGTGTCCCCTTCTTTTGGGGAAAATGGAGTTAAAGCATCCCCAATCCCCTTCCAGGCATCATCCCAAAATTATCTTTAAAATATGTTTTTTTTTTTTACTTTCCATAGATGACATCAACAGAATCTCAAGGGATAACATTTTAGTCATTAAACACATTCAATATACACCAAGAACCCTATCCATGCTTGTCCACCCCCAAGGACAAATTTTGCAAGTACTGTACGTACAATAGAAAGGTGTACACTATGAAAAATTTTACAGCTGTTAAACCTAAAACTGGCATTTTTCAAAATTATAAAAATCTATTTCATAGCCAAATACTTTGCATATGGTATTTTGTTCAATAGTAAAGTCGTTAGGTCTTTAAGGTTAAAGCACAGCTACTGAGGTCAGCATGGCCATTCAGTTTGTGAATGAAAATTATTCAAATAAAAAAAATGAAATATTAAAAAGATGCATGCAGCCCCTTGGAGAAATAAAAGTACATTTAGTGTTCACATTTGGAAAAATCATACTTTACAATGCAAAGCATGTTTCTTCATACGAACCCAATAAGCATATATATGCCTTACCCAGGGTCCCGCATATTCACAGGTTCACTAGTCTTTTGTTTATCTGACAGAAATATTCTTACATATTCCCCATGCATTCTCAGGTATGTAAAAGCCAAAATCTTGGAGAGGAAAAGTAAAGTGAAGGAAAAGTGCACTTATGGTTCAAAGCAACACTGCACAGAAAGAGTCTTTGGTAATGCCTACATTGTGATTTTCATTATTTTCATATATTAGTTAAATACTGTACAAGCAATAAACAACATATCTAACATCTTGTACAGCATATCTGAAAGATGTGTTCTTAAATGAGAGGTAAAAACTGGAATAAAGTAAGATTCCAGAAGCTGTACAGTGACAAAAGAAGACACTGTAGGGAAAAGATGAGAATGCCAGAAAACAATGCAGTTGGAGCCAAGAGGATGCTGCAAAAAAACTTTGAATATCATCTACAGTTTCCTAACTAAGACCCACTACAAGTGGTTACCTCATATGGGGCTTATATTAAGCATCAAAATAAGGAATACAAACATGAAATGCCCGTAGTAGGAAAAAGATTAAAATGGTACAGTAGTAGAAAAATTGTTTGCATAATGCTGACTTACATCTTTCTGTTGATTAAAGGCAGCATCATGAAACAAGACATGAAAACATAAAAAATTTCAATAACAATAATGCATATAGAAATCCAGAGATATGACAGCAATGAAATGGATATCCCCCAAAATAGCTATACATATAAAATCATAGAAAATACACATGAAAGTGATGCAAGAACATGCAGAAAAAGTATGCAAAATTAAAATATTGTATGTAAAATTCTGCAGTACCGTATTACTGATAATTTTGGCTGAAAAGAAGCTGCCAAATAAAAATTCTTCAGTAACATCAAATTTGCCAAAAACTGATACCCCTGACGAGAACAATTATAAATCTTCATAAAATTCTCAAGATAACATTGACAAAACTGAAAATTAGTTGTGATGAGGGAAGCTGAAAAAGTGAAAGGTCAAGGCCACAAGAATATCAATACAATGCACATCTGTTGATGACCAAATTAAAATTAAGTAACAATCTCAGCAAATCGGAAAGGGAACTTCTTGTATCAAGCATAATAAGGTGTTCATTTGTAAGTAAGGACCTGCCTATTTAGGAGATATGGATAATAATGCAAGAGTAAAAGTAAACTGATTTACCTCAAGCTGGCCACGACGTTCAGCTACTACCCGCTCAGTAAAGTTTCCAAATAACCTCCTGGGAGGAAAATACAGCTCTTCAACCTATTAAAAATGAGAAATGTAACACACACTGTAATTTAATTTTTCAATAAGAGCACAGTAATTGAACTTGGTGGGTTTCTGAACTTCAGGAAAATCTAAGAATGTGATAAGCATGGAAACAGCAGATAGTACTTTCCATTCTGTTAATATATAATATACACAAGATAAATTGCACCTCTAATCCCTTTGTTTTCTTGTAGACTGAAAAGGTCAACATTCAACTTTCCTTGTTCTCTTGCCATATGCCCTCACAAGAGAAGTTAGTCACTATATAGCACTCATCTCTCTGTTGTGTAAGCCACTAAAATGTATTTCCATTTATTCATCTCTCATGAATAATAAAGTACTTCCTTTAACCATCCCTAATACATTAGCACATCTACAAAGTAAATACATACATGAATAAATGGAATCTACAGTTATAACCTGAGAAACATGCTTCTTTTACAAAGACTGCTTCTTTTACAAAGACAACTCAATACTTAGCTTTACTGGATGTTGATAGGATATATGGTGACTTCTACTAGTTAATGCATATTATGAAGAGTACAGTATGATGTGTATTTTCAATAACATCTAAGTACGTTACATCACTGGCCAATGGACACTACCATATCAAAGGATGGATATTTCTTCCTTGTTTCTGCTCTAAACAAGGAGTATGCACACTTTTTACAAGACTTATGAGCCTTCAATAACGCTATATGCGCTGTATGTTCTGAAGACCACACAACAAATTGGAAATGCAAAACCTTCAAATGTGTAAATTACCCAAATTGAAATCATCATGCAAAATCTAAAGACTGTATATTTTATCAATATTATACAGAATTACAAATGCCACGGACAGAACTGGTATGCCCGTTAATCAAGCCAAACTCGAACTGAAGATGAGAGGAATCAATGGCCCAGCAAAATGCCATTCATATTCAAATGCTGTAACAACTCATAATAAACATAAAGAATCTCAACACAGACTAGCTGAGACACACCTCTCCCCCTCCTCTACTACTCATAAAAGCCCAAGAGTACAGTTGCAACAGACATCTGGATGTAAAGTGGCTAAACTTGTTCTTGCCAACTACTAACAATTTTCTCTGCTTTCACTACTGTCTGTAAAAGTGTCCACCTACATATTTTTTGGCATACCTGACTTTTTGCCATATGTTATTGATACCTATGCACATATGCTGAAATACCATCACGTGATTCCAACGTACATTGTATACAGTGGCTTCATTCTCTCCAAAATGATCTTGGTTTTGAGGAACTCAACTCCTCTGCTCTCAACCATCTCAAACAAATCCTCAAACATCCTAAACAAGTTTAAGACTAACATGATCAAGTAGCTAATGCCATTAGTTACTCATATACCAACACAGTGTGTCATGTTCTCTTACACTCTCCTTCATTTCAAAGCCTCTTCCATGCCATCCAGATAACACTTTCTCAGACCGATTCTTCCTTCCTCCCAAAACTTAGAATTTTATGCATTTCCACTAACATAAAATCCTCCATCCTCTCCATGCACCTAAACTCTTAAAACAATTACAATAACCATTTTTTGAACCATGAGAGTATTCTTTAAATATTTTTGCTTCACAGTCCCTCTTTACGTACTCTACGATACTGTGGCCTTAACCACTTCAAATTTTTGTAAACAGTAATCTTGTCATTTTTATACCAGTGCTTAACTACTTCTTTTTAATACAAAGTTCAATTAAATAAATAGACAAAATTAAAAATTCCCATTATTATGAATTACTTTAACAAGGCCAATGAGTCATTTCTAAGCCCTCACAGGACTTAACCATATGATTTACTATTAAATCAGTGGTGAAAATCAGAGCAAGAAAAAGTTAAAGAAGTTAGACAGCTAAGCAGGAACAGACAGAGAGTAAAGATGAAAGTACAAGATCAAAACCAACACAACTGAGGCAGATGGGGAACTGCAAAGAAAATGTGGTACATACGTACAGCAAGACATATAAGCATAACTGAAAAAATAATTTCAATTAATACTTACTGGCTGCCCATATTTATGGCACATGTACATATGAAGCTCCCTAAATCTTCTATAACGTCTGAATACAGTCCAGGAATCTGGCCCTGCAGCAAGCTTTACCTGAAAATATAAATTTTGGAAATGTTAAGTTGATTTCAAGCTTATTTATACTTACGTTAGTTTCAAGTTTATTTACACTTGAGTTAGTTTCAAACTTATATACACTTAAAACTCATATTCCATTCCCTGCATAGCAAAAAATTTTCTATATGCCACTTTTAGGACAGATGAAATTACACTTACTCCATAAACTACCAACTACAGTATAAACAAACCATGATCTTCCCTTGATCATAACATGCTATTTACACATCTATTTGTAATAAGAAATTTCCAAACAATCTATGCGTGATTTTAATAAAGGCTTTACATTATTTGTGAGATACAATACTTCATTATAGCAAAAAGATGTTTGTATATAAAAAACAGATACAGATATAATACAACTAGAGCATATTATACAATAAATTCTCCAAGTATACAAAGAGCAAAATTACCGTATTTCTCAATGTCAAAGATGCACTGCAATTTCAACTAGCAAAATTTTTAAAACCAAAAATAAACATTAAAATAATATGGAAACACTACAGCATATTAATTATTGTAGGTGTTTCACTTCAGTTATTTTAAAATACTGTTTTATATTTCTCAAGTTCAATGACTAATAATAACTGAACTTTTCTGATGTTCACATACAAGTAATCTGAAAAATTTAAACATATTACAAAGTAACAAATACGTACATATAACATAAATTGCCCAGCTGTGCTGCATCAGAAATTTTCTTGGCCAACAATGCCTCAGTCCATGGAAAAGGATGGGGCTACAGCTAGTGCCGTAATTTTAGATTATGATAGTACTGGATGAAGACTTATGCAATAATTTTTTTTCAATCTCAAACAACATAAAACTAAGCATCACAATAAGAAATACTAGAAATATGGGATGCAGTAACATTTCATTGTACAGTTACACTTGGTTAAAACAATGCACAAACAAGACATCCCAAATAGAACACAAAAAAACTAGAATCAGGATTAAACTTCACACAATATAGGTATGAAATATAAAAAGAATTAATCTTCAAATCCTGAAAATATTTTGCACACTGTTACCAAGCACAAAATGTCAAGTGTGAATTTCTGTTGAAACTAATGTAAAAAAAAAAAAAAAAAAAAAAAAGCCAAGGTATTACAGAATTTGATCTTTGATGTTTGTCTTGCTCTGGTAAGATTTAACAGTAAACACTTTTAACAAACAACAATTTTGTCTTGCTCTGGTAAGATTTAACAGTAAACACTTTTAACAAACAACAATTTTACTTTTATTAGCTAATAATGTTCCCGTAAAGAGCGATCTTTGAAAAATGACATTTTTATGATAAAATAACGTTTCACTTATACTTACCCGTAGTTACATATAGCTGTCGCTTTGGCGTCACGGCAGTATTCAAATTTCGCTAAGCGCTAAGCGTTACGAAAGAGATCCCTCTACCCCCGCGCCCTCTATCGCATAGGAACCGCCCCAAGAACACGTCATAAGTTTTTGCCCAACTGCCCAGGTGAGGGGAGGAGGAGGTTATGATTATGTAATTCACTGGTGTGAAATGCTAAGTGAATTATTTATCATAAAAATGCAGTTTTTTCATTTATACAACTCTTACCCGGTAGTTACATATATTGATTGGCACCTGAGGAGGTGGGGCACTGGCAGCTAATAAAATTCTTGGAATTATCTACTTGCAACAAGTTAGACACTAGGTTCCTTACCTTTAAAGGTAGCTGACTCAGTGGTTACTGCCTCTGTAGTCTGCTGGCCTTTATATTGTGCCGAGGGATATAAGGGATCCGTGTGTCGGACACAATAAAAACAGTACCTGCCGTGAGAACATGGCTGGCGTCACGGACAAGTCTGATGCCCATGATCAGGGCTAGGTACGACAAACAACAAAACGAGGATCACCTAACATTACCATAAAACCAATACCAAAGATTAAAAACTGGAAGATACTACCACACCATGTATCTCAGACAACAAAAACAACAACCCCAACACCAAAAGGTGAAAATGTTAGTTAAGGAGCGCCGGACTCCTTTTCACCCTCCCCAACACCGTGTCAGTCGCAATAAAGGGCCCCAGCGTACTCTCTTGAAAACAGTTTGCATCGTCCACTAAATGTCACGATGCAAACACTGACTTGCATCTCAAAAGGTGGACTTAACCAAGTCTTTCACAGATAAGTTTTCTGCTAAAGGCTACAGAAGTCGAAAACGCTCTAATCTTGTGCGCCTTTACCTAAGAATACTCATCTCCAGAGTCAGCACACTGCTCATGAGCTTCTTTTTATCAGGCTTCTCAAAAGAAGAAAGGGCATTCTTAGAGAGAGGCCTAGAAGGATCTCTAACCGGAAAGCACCAGAGGTGGTCACTGGGACCTCTGGGCTTCTTCGTTCTCTGAACGTGGAACTTGAGAGCTCTCACAGGCAGAGGTACCTCTGGGTTCTTCGGGACCCACCAATTGGGAAAGGTTCTTAATTTCAAACTCTCTTGGCCAAGGGTCTAGACGGGTCTTCGTTCTTGGCTAAAGAAACCAAGAGTAGACATACCTACTGCCTTCCCTTAGCAAAGCCTACTCTTTTATCTATCGATGTAGCTCACTTACTCTCCGGCCAGTAGCCAGAGCTACCAAAAAGAGTCTTTTCGTGAGATCCTTCAAGGAGATGTTAGCCATCGGTTCAAAGGACTGGAGACCGTAACCATCTCAGCACCACGTCAAGATTCCACGCCACTGGTCTCTTCTGGTCCCTCTTGATCGTATTAAATGATCTAATCAGATCTGAAAGGTCTTGACTCAAAGACACTTCAAGACCCCTATGTCGAAGACCGAAGCTAACATGGCTCTATACCCTTTAATGGTAGGTACAGCAAGCTTTTCTCTCTGTGGAGGAACAAGAGAAAATCGGCCATCTGGGCTATAGACGTCGAAGAAGAAGACACGCCTTCTTGACACCAGGACCTAAACTGTGTCCACTTAGCCTGGTAAACATTGTCAGAGGATTCTCTTCTTGGCTTCAGTGATGACTAAGCCTCTCTTGAAAAGCCTCTCTTTCTGATGAGTCTCTGACAGTCTGCAGCGACAAGATGAAGAGCGGACAAGTTTGGGTGGAACCTCTGAAAGTGCGGCTGTCTGAGTAAATCTGGTCTCTCTGGCAGAAGTCTCGGGAAAGTCTGACAGTAGGTTTAGAAGGTCTGGGAACCACTACCTGGGCTGGCCAGAATGGAGCCACCAGAGTCATCCCTACGTTCCGATGGCTTGAGAACTTGAGATGACTTGCACTTGATCTGAGCGGGAAAGGCATAAAGATCCAGGTCTGACCAGTCCATGAACATTGCATCCACGGCCGCTTTGCTGTCTGGAACCGAGAGCAGTAAAGGGGCAGCCGAGTCGTTTTGTCGGTAGCAAAGAGATCTATGGTGGAGTCCCCATACCTTCCATAGCTCCACGCAAACTAGGGGATGTAAAGTCCACTTTCGTTGGACAGGACCTGGTTCTTTCTGCTGAGAAGGTCCGCCGCTACATTTCTCTCCTTATATCTCGTTACTAGTCTGGTCCCGATCTCCTCCGCCCAAACTAGTAGCTCCCCTCGAGGTCGTGAGGGACCACGAGTGAGTGCCCCGTTCCGAATGTATGCCAGAGCGGTCGTGTTGTCCGCCTGGACCAAGACGCATTTGCCTTCCACTTCTTGTTGAAAGGCCAACAGGGCTAAGTGAAAATCCGCTTTAGTTCCTTTGATTGATATGCCAGTTTCTCTCTTCTCTTTGCCACTGGGTCTGAAACTTCTTTTTGTCCCCATAGTCGCTCTCAGCCCTTGTCCGGAGCGTGGGAAAACAGAGTTAGGTCTGGGTTTGGAAGCTGAAGACAGTCCTTGTGACAGCCTTCCTTCTGACCTCCACCACGGGAGGCACCTTTATCTCTTCCGAAATGGCGAATGTGAAGGAGTCC
This sequence comes from Macrobrachium rosenbergii, assembly GCF_040412425.1. NCBI lineage: Eukaryota > Metazoa > Arthropoda > Malacostraca > Decapoda > Palaemonidae > Macrobrachium > Macrobrachium rosenbergii. The sequence continues at coordinate 35,800,152 of NC_089795.1, forward strand.
GGAACTGTTTCTGGGCCACTTCTCTTGCAGGTAAAACTGCAGTGGCCTCAGGTTCAAAGCGCCCCAGTTTTACAAACTTCTCCACTGAGTTAAGGTTCCCACGAGGCTCATCCACTCGTTCGCGGACAAATCTTCCTCTGCAGAAAGTCACGATCTTCTGCAGGCATGAGGCTATCCGTTGGCTGGACAGAAAAGCCTGAAAGTCTGAGTCCAGACTCACTCCCAAATAGACAATCTGCTGACTGGGAGTAAGGGGCAAGACTTCTTCTCGTTGATAATGAGGCCTAGAGACTTTGCTAATTGAAGTGTCTTTTGATAGGTCCTCCATACAGCTCTCCCTCGGCCGCTTGAGCAGCCAATCGTCGGTATGGAAACTCAAATTCCTTCAGGTGAAGACGTCTGGCTACTGATAACAGGACCCCAGAAAACTTCTTCTGGGCTGCCCGACAGACCGGGAAGCAGAGGAACAGAACTGATACACCTGTCTCTCGAAGACAAACCTCAGGAACTTCCTTGAATCTGGGTGTATTGGGACGCGAAAGTAAAGCGTCTTGGAGGTCTATCGAAACCATCCAATCCCCTGATGCAAAGACACCACACCCGACTGAGTTGTCTCCATGGAGAAATTTTGTCTTCTGAGCAGAAGACATTCAACGCACTCCACGTCCAGATGGTCTCCATCCCCTGATGCTTTCGTAACCAGGAACAGACGACAGAAACCTGGAGATAGAGGGCATGGAAGCAGTTCTATCGCTTCCTTCTCCAGCATGGCTCGGACTTCTGAGCAAAGGGCGTCTAGTTTCATGGAGTTGTGAGAGTATGCCTGTAAAAAAAACTGGAACCTCCCACTAAAAAGGTTTTGGAAAGGAAAGGGGATGGCATATCCTTCCTTTAAAACTTGGATCGATCAAGGGTCTGCCGAGATCCATTGCACTCTTTGCCAGAACCTTTGCAGTCTGGCTCCTACAGCTGAATGGAGGACAAAGGTTCATTTCTTCTCTGGGGCTGTCGAGTTCTGGCGTGGCTTGCCTTTTCCTCTGGCCCTGCAAAAACACGTCTAGAGGATCTTCCTTTATACTGACCAAACGAAAAGCAGGAGACGAAACACCACGCACAGAAGCGGTAGAAAGCACAGGTCTTTTCACTTTCTGGCAGACTGCGACAAAGATCCTGGTTGACTTCTGGGCTAACGCCTGGGAAATTGCAGCAACCAACTCTTTGGCGGAAACAGATTATGCCTTGTTCAAAGGAGAAAACAAGAGAGCCGACTTCTGGTTTGAAGAACCACCTTTTGCTAAGAAGGAGCACCAAAGTTGCCTCTTTTTGAGAACCCCTGCCGTGAACCGTAAATAAAGAGGCCAGTTCTACTGCACCGCCGCAGATGCCCTATCAATGCAGTCCACTACTCCTACCACATCATCCAAGAGCTCAGAAGGAAGATTAAATCCTTAATCTTCCTGGCTAAGGCCGTCGCCCAGTCAGAAGCTCACTATTTCAAGAGTCAAACACGCTCTGAAAACTTGATCCAGTTCGAGGACGTAAAGAAACTCTTCGGAAATTGGGTGCTGTCCTCCTACTGGCATCCATGAGACTGGAGAAGTCCCCTGTGCGGAGGGCAGCCACACCCAGGGAAAACATTTCCCAGTCTCATTACCAACTCCGATTCGGGAAGGAACGACGAGGAGGAGGAAGACAGAAGGCGTTCTTTCCAATTTCCTCTTCTCGCCAGCCAATGCATCCATCTTCTTAAGGCCTTTCTTCGCCCGAGACGGACAGGACAAGTTTATTAAAGTCCGAAGAAGAAACAGAAGCCTTGTCCCTCTTGTACTGGGACCCAGGAGACGGAGGCCGCAGGCGGAGAACGAATCAGGAAGTTCTCAATAAAGAACTTCAAGAGCTTCTTGTAAGAAGAGAGTTGCAGAGACTTCTCCTCCTTACACTGCTCCTCTAAGCCCGAGAGGAGTTCGTCAGAAACTGGGGATAAGTCCAGCTGGACAACGTCTTCATCCAAGTCTCCTTGAACTGAAACTTGAGTTACACGTAGCGGGGCTGGAAGGCTCGTGACATATTCTTGCTGTGTCACCCGAAAAGAGTTTGAGCCTGTTGAGGAGCCATCGGGGCGCCAAAGGAGGCGCAGTTGATACAGCAACCGAAGGTGGCGCCAAAGGAGGAGCCACGGTACACCACAGCGATAGGTGGCGCCAATGAAGGCGCAGGCGGCGCGCTACCGAGCGGCAGACAGAGTAGTTAGCGGGCGCCGCTGGTATCACAGGGAGGCGCCAAAGGGGGCGCAATCGCACAACAGCCAAAGGTGGCGCTAACGGAGGCATAAGCGTGGCGCCACCGCTGCAGAAAGAGGAGTCGGGTGGCGCCGCTGGCATCGTAGGAGGAGCCAAAGAAGAGACTTGACTTTTAGACAAAAGTTGTAAAATTGAGTCCAAAGCGCGGCGTTGATTCCGTCAATCACTGGCTGTTGAGGTCCATCGAATGCTGGAGCAGGCGCCAGGAACAGGAGTCACAGGAGTTGCTGGGCGCCAAAGGAGCAGACCTCTCAGATGCAACTGTCTTATAGGGGCTCAGCCGAAACAATGAGACGAGTCCGACGAAGAAAGCCTCTCGGTTCTGGCCAAAAAGCTACAGGAAGGGTAGATCCTCCAGAAGAGCCTTCTTCTTAGGAATCTTCGATGGTGAAAGCAGACGAGACCTCTTCAAAGGTCTAGAAGTGTCAGCGCCAACCTCTAGGCGGACAGGAACTCCAACTGGATCACTGACACTATCCATCCTCACCTTTTTGGTGGTGAGGCCAGCAGCCTGGGGGCGGCAACAGGACTGCTTGAGGGGCAACTGCTCGGGCAGGTCCACTCACCTCCCCCTTTCGGCTTTTCGGCATGCCTTCTCCCTGGAACCTGGGAGCCTGACAGGGGCCTAGACCTGGGAGCGTGAATGGGCCGGAAGCTACCTCTCCACAACACTTACACAAGGCACAACACTTGTATTATCACTCACGGTCTACTAACTAGCTGCAAATTGTCTCCCATTTTCTGCATGGAAGACATAAACGCATTAAGGACTGACACGGTATCAGGATTGGGAGAAACGGTGTCGAGGGTAGGTAAAACTACAGGAACTACAGGGGGAGCAGGGTTAATAGGGTTTACAAAACCTCTTGACTACCTCCTGACCTCGAAGACCTAAAAAGAGGCCTTCCTAATCTTATCTTTCTCTAGTTTCTTCATGTACTTCCCAAAGCACTCCAGTCAGACAAAGTTAGTAGTTCACACTCGTTACAAGTCAAGTCAACAGAACATTTTGCCCCTGCATGAAAAGCAAGAAGTGTGCGGATCTAAACTAAGCAACAAGCCTGGTTTTGCAGCCTTTGCTGCAAAACCGGACCACTAGAACCTGAATCAGACATAATAGTCTAACTAAGAATAACGCTCAAGCAATAACTAGCGCCAGCAAAAACAACAAACCGAGTACTTCACCAAAAAAAGGAACTAGAAGTTCGAATTGTTGAGAAATACTACCAGCAGCAGAACCAGTATTACGGTTCGGCAGGGCAAAACTAATGACGTGTTCTTGGGACGGTTCCGATACCGATAGAGAGGCGGGGGTAGAGGGATCACCTTTATCTAATTAGCGCTAGCGCGAAATTTGAATACTGCCGTGACGTCAAAGACGACAGCTATATGTAACTACCGGGTAAGTTGTATACGTGAAAAGCAAAAATACCTGTAATATTTATATACTGTATAACATTAAAGTTACTATCCTCTTTTAACTCAACCACTATAATCCATCGACATGGGAATGAATCTTTGTGACTATGTAAGTATTTGTATTTTTTATGATACTTTTGTTTATTTACTTTTTAAATGGTGAATAATTTATACACTTCAATCAGAGGTCACATATAAGCATTCATATTACTATTCAACAAAGATAACCTTATTCCAGGGTTAGGCTGGGCTGATGAAAAAGTAAATTTTGGCTTCTAGGACAAATGGAAAATTTCTCAGACTTAATGGTACCTTCAATGCCAGGAAATATGGTACATGACAATATAATGAACATAAAAAAGAACACCATTATTCTATATATGTGTACCTGCTATTGTTGCTATTCCTGTATTTGATGGTATATGATGGATTTTTTCACAAGAAAAAAAAGGGGTGGGCTCAAAAAATCATCCCCAGCTCTTATATGAGAAGTGAGGTCTCTCATAGGCCAATATTATCCCTAAAGCTCACTATTGTAGTTAATTTTACCCCAGGTGGTCAGTACTATCTATAATGACTTCATAATAATATTTACTTAAATAATGCAGCCAGACCCCATTACAGTATGTCCCCTGTAATCGTGGGGGTTAGGGACCACACCCACCTGTGTTAAGTGAAAATCCGTGTTAAGTTGATATCCCCCTCTAAAAATGCTTATAACAGGTTATTTTAGTAGTTCAAACACCAAAGACCACCCTCTTAAAATGCTTATAACTGCCTATTTTAATAGTTCAAACACCAAATACAGTATACCTTAAACTTATCATCCTAAAACCCTTTAATATAGTTTCAAAGTCATCTTACAACATTATCCTTAAAAAAATATGGCTTACAGCTATGTGTGAAAACTAAACTCAAGTGCCCCCTACATTCAAGCACAACCATTTTCTCTCATACAGTACTGAAGCTGTCCCATTTTCTTTTTTCAGGTAAAGGGAACATTGGGAATTCACAAGTAGAGTTAAATACTGTACAGTGCAGTACTTACGTATTTAAATATGCATTGAAAAACACCAAATTATAAATGCAATCAGCAGTGATAAAATGAAAAATTTGCAAAGTAATTTGTATTTTTTGTAACATACAAACCTGAGGTCTTGACATATGGGATTAACTTTCAGTGAGTTGGAAGTCCGGCCATTAAACTTTTGCAAGGTTGGTTATAGTAACAGTTACCGATGGTAGGGGGTGGAAGTACTGCCCACCCAGTCGGTATATATTCAGTTCTAAGCAGTTTACCTTTTGTCACAGGTAAGAGAATGAGGGGTGGTAAGAGGTAGGCCCTTACTCTCGATTCAAAAAGATTTGGATGAACCCCAGTGTCGGAGACTATAAAACTAAGAATAACCAACCGGTTTGCTCATAGTCAGTCCCTCTCTCCCCTTGCTATAGAGAAGGAAGGATTTGCATCTACTAATCCAAATAGTTAGATTATAGGTAGAATATTCAGTCATCTAGATCACCTGCACGCACGCCAGTCCAGCACGTGACAGATCATTCACTGTTCCTCTTGTCACTGTTCCTCTGCCACTGGAAGAGGAAGGAAGACAGAGAAAGGGAGGAAGCCAGTCCCGCATACACCTTCTCCTAGCAGCCGCACACCTTAGGCAAGATGCAACCTGTCCCTCAAGAACTGGGTAAACTAAGTGACTCGCTGAGCATCCACCATAGGATCCAAGGAAAAGGAGTCCAAGGACCTATGGGTAACGTTCCAAGGTAAAAGAGATGAGTGTGATCTGCACGTTTACATTCCATCTTAGTACCCGACCGACAGGTTCTTCATGCATGCAAAGGACAGACTGATGCCACTGGCCTCGAAAGATCTGGTCTGAAATGTACTGATGTCCACCAAGAAGTTGCGGGGTACTCTCATTTGATCATCTCACTAGACAGCGAAATGACAATTTGGACACCGTTTCTCAGCCAACTCGAAGGTAATGAACGAGTCATTAGCATTGGGTTGAAAGTCTAGTCTTTACGGAGGCAAAATAGACGTCTTATTATCACTGGCATCACAGGAGCAAGGAAGTGGAATGATCCATCTCACTGAACACTTTCGAAACGTAGAATGACGAAAGCCATAAGCTTCCAAATGTAACTGGGTACCAAAGATGTCTTACTTTATTCAAAGGTGCGAGAAGACAGAACAGAACAGCGCCAACTTCAGTAAGTCAAGAAAGGACTATGATCAAGCTTCTTCAGAGGTTCAACGAATCTGGAAGCTAAGGTGCCAAGATCAACTGTCCTTATCTCCTGACTTCAGCGAATAAATGTTGTAATGACATCCATCTTGCTTGGGACGTATGGTTGGCTACTGTACTGAATGTTCTTCTGTCTGCTTGTGTACCTGCACTGCAATAGAGCAGATGAAAGGACGCTAGGACCTTTTGTTGACCATGGCACTACATGGTGTCATTGCTATCACACTGAGGAGTGTTTATCTTGGACCTTGAGACTTGAGAGTCTAAACAGAAATATGCTTAAGTCCCAAGAAAGGAAGTGTAGGAGACTGCTGCCCTGGTCAACATTCCTAAGAAATAAAAGTCTTTGGAGGAGGATAATATAACCATGGCGTTACCTTGGAGGAGTTGTTGCTTTCAAAGAGTGCCTATTTGGACAATGAGACTCCTGAAACTGTCTTAAGATCTTGAACAACACTGTGGAATGCCTATCCTCGGATCTGAGGCTTGGAGATCTAAGATCCAAGTTACTGAGGTACAGATTAGGTCAAGCTAGGCTAGGCTAGGCTAAGTTTAATTTAAGCAAGGCTAGGTTGGGTTAAGTACCCAACCTAACCTAACTGAACCCAGACACTTGAAGAAGGGGTAACTACCTTCTGGTTGAAGCTAATAAACAAGGAATCCCAGGATACTGAAGTGCAGGATTAGTATGGTTAAGCTAGAACTAGTTAGGCTAGGCTACATACCCAACCAAACCTAACCCAACCTAGTCCTTTGTAGAGCAAAAGACTACCTCATGGTTGATGCCATTAGACAAGTAGCTCCAGGATACTGAAATCAGGTTCTGGAAAGTTTAGACTAGAACCAGTTAAGCTAGGCTAAGTTAGGTTAAGTACCCAACTTACCTAACCCAACCTAACCTCTTCAAGTGTATGTGAATGTCCTTCGGTTGATACTTTGAGGCACGAAGTATCTCTGGAGGAAGCCTGTACAACAGCCCAAGGGTAGCCGTCTTACCATTAAGCTAGGTCCTCTCACCTCTCCGAGAGAGGATGGGAAGGAATTATTTTTCTTACTATATACAAAGAACTGACCTCAGAAAATCCCAAGATTAACAAAAAATCCAAAGTTATTAATGAAATAATTGTACATCTGCCAACCCTTAAGAGTCCTAAATAATCTCTCTCTCTCTCTCTCTCTCTCTCTCTCTCTCTCTCTCTCTCTATTTGAGTCTCTTTAACAAATGGGCATTAGCACATATGCACAGACTGTTTGTGTGTGTGTGTTCATAATCTTTTAAAAATAAGTAGCACACGTAATACATCTCTGGAAGACAAAAGACAAACATAAATTTTGTTGTTGGCAGTTGCGTGGATTGCTGTATAAAGGGTGTGACCCTGGTAAACAAATAGATTAACATTCCTCAAGAGATTAAATAGATGAACTCTCTCTCTCTCTCAGGAAAAGATACTGCTAATTTAAGTCTCTTTAACTAGTAGGTACTGTATTAGCACATATGCCAACACTGTGTGTGTGTGTGTTGTTTATAATGTTTTAAAAATTGTGTAGTACTGTACAGGAAACACATCTTTGGAAGACAAAAAAACAAACATAGATTTTGTTGTTGTCAGTCGCGTGGATGGGTGTGACCAGCAGGTAAACAAAAATGGATTAACATTCCTCGGGAGATTAAAGAGACGAATTTTGTTTTGAAGGTATGTCAACGCAGTGTTAGTAAATATTTTCTGAAGCAAAAGAAATTCTTTTGTTGTTGAAGAACCACTGAACCAACAACTTTGCACTCAAAGTAATGAGAAGGAATTCATTCTATTCTGCATGTAATCAGTAAAATACAGGCAGTCCCGGTTTACGAAAGGTCCGGCTTATGACGTTCTGAGGTTACGACGCTTTTCAAATATATTCATCAGAAATTATTTCCCAGTTTATGACACATGTTCTGGGGTTACGACGCATCGTACACCGATCCGACGGAAGAAATATGGCTCCAAAATGGCAGATTAATAAAAATTTGGAGGTTTTTTCATGAAAAACTCAATAAAAATGCAGTTTACATCATTTTCAATACACCCAAAGCATCAATAAAAATGCAGTTTACATCATTTTCAATACACGCAAAGCATTACAAGTAAAGTTTTCTTAGTATTTTTGACGATTTTTTACAATCTTTTGGTTTACGACGATTTTTGGTTTATGATGCGGCATAAAAACGGAACCCCCGTTGTAAACCGGGGACTGCCTGTACACACACTATTAAAAACTACGTATGTAATGTACTGTATTCAAAACGCACACACTTACGTCACATATCACCATGTGAGCAAAACATTCTTCCTCAGACAGAATACAGCTAAAACCTGATTGGCTGACTGGTTGCTATGGAGAGCTGTTAGCCAATGACAGCCCTCTACTTCTGTTCTATTTATAGACAAACATGTACTCGTCTGTCGATCACAAATTGTGTGTCTGTAAGAGGTCTTGGTGTATGGTACTAAATCTGAACATACGAGTATGTTACCAGATCATGATTATTTGACTATTGATGCAATTACTCAATAATTTGCTTTACATCTAGTGGTTGATATCTGCAAAATATGTTTTTGTGTATATAAATACAGTACGTAAAAAATTTTGTGTAAATATATATACAGTACAATCATAATTGTAAATTTTTTATACATAACTATTTAGTATATTGTAAAATCTACAGCTTCCAACCCCAAAAAGTGTTTCCTCCTCTTAATCCCTTGACCAATCACAGGTTAGGTCTACTTTTCCATGCACATAAAGGACAAAATTACTGTAAATCCAAATTATAAGCCAGTAATACCATGTACCCATACCAATCATGGTATCACCAGCAAAAAGAAGAAAATATAAGGCTAGTTTTCAATTGAAAGTTATAGAAGTAGCCAAGAATTTGAACAACTGTGCTGCTGCTAGAACATTTGATGTGACCAAGAAGATGGTGCGAGAGTGGAGACAGAATGAGGATAATTTAAGAAAAATACCCAAACAAAAATGGGCAACGAGAAGAGGAAGCACTTGTTGGCCAAGTTGGAAAATGATGTTGCAGAATGGTTAATCCTCCAGAGACAAGATGACTACATTGTAACAAGAAATAAAATAAGATCATATGCCCTAAAATGGACTAAGTCAAACAAATTGTTTCATGAACAGAAAAAATCTAGTAATAAGGGAGAAAAAAAAATCGCCCAAAAACTCCCAAGAGATCTCAATCAAAAAGCAAGAAGTTTTCACCATTTCGTCATTCAGCTTTTGACATGCTGGGTAAGAAAATGGTATATTTGAAAGGAGTAAAAATAGTACACGTTAAAAGTACAGGACACGAGAAGATGAGGTTTACGGTGGTATTACCCTGCATGGATGATGGTACAAAATTGAAACCTATGGTTATTTTTAAATACAAAACAAAACCTAAACTATAGTTTCCTCCAGGTATTTTTGTTCATTTTCACGAGAATGGGTGGATGGACGAGTGGTGTGAAATTATGGATTGAAAATATTTGGAACAGATGGCCAGGTGGCATATGAAACGAATGCAATTTATTCGTTTGGGATATGTTTCACAGCCAAAACGGCAAATACTAAAACCTAGTTATCACGAACCATTAGATATTGCAGTTATTCCTGATGTTTTGACATCTATACTCCAGCCACTTGATGTCAGCTTAAACAAGCCCTTTAAAGATAATTTGAGAGAGCAATGAAATGACTGGGTGGTGAATGGAGAAAATCTTACAAGGTGGAGCAATTAACTGCTGCCTAATCCTGATGTTCTGCAATTTTGTTATAAAGGCATGGGGAAGGGGAAAGTTAAAGTAGAAAGTGTCATCAAATCCTTTAAAAAATGCAATATCTCCAATGCCATGGATGGTACTGAAGATGATCTTCAGTACGATAGCAATGACGAAGCCGAAGTCAACTCACCAGAACCAGACTGGAATCCGTATGATGTTGGCATATGTGATGAATCTTGTGAGATACTTTTCAAAACAGATAGTGTTGATTGTGAGTAATTTAATGGGTTTTTAGTGATGATTGTGAGTAATGTGATGGGTTTTAGATATATGAAATAAAGGTTGTATGTATCCAAAATTGTGTTATTTACCATCAAATGATAATCAGTTTTTAATGAAAAATTAATATTATGTTATCTGAAATGTTATTACTACTGTAATTACACTACCATTAAAATTTCTGAAAGGTTACCGAAAGATAAAGGTTGCTGTGAGCACAACCATAACTTGATGTTTACGTTTTCATCACTGGGCTCGCATAAAAAAAAATTGATTTCATTGATATGGAATTATTCCTCTAATAGGCTATTTATTATGAAGATATGCCAATAATATATAAAGTAAAAATGGTTTCATTACCTTTACTATCAGTATATTTCATAATGTGAATCTTTTCATGTGTGTCAGTAATTATCGCAATGAGGCAGAGGCAAGCCTACCGATAAACATCACTTGGAATTCAAGGTTTATTTTTAGAACTGTAGTATAAGTCGACCCCAAATTTTTAGGGGTTAATTTCATGATTTAAAGGTTGCCTTATACAAGGAAATATATGGTACTTGAAAGAGCAGATATAATACTACAACCTTCATCAGACACAAAATGGTCTAATAAGAAACACAGAATGCATCTACAGAGGGGGTGAGTGAAGCAATAAGCTAGGAGTTTGGTTGATGGGGCCTCAAACCAGACCCTGTCACAGGTCACTGAGATGCAACAATGACATAAGATTCCATAAAGTTCTATAGAAAGGATGACTAGTTAGTTGCAAGGCTTTTCTCCAATGGAATCCTCACTAATGGTCTTGAACCTCAAATTTCTACCCTTGTTGGGAGAACCCAGAACCTTTGCCCTTCTCAATCAAGTTCCAAAAACTTTTTTCTACTTACAACACAAATTCAAACAGGAATCATCAATCACCAAATCTCCCACTTCAATCCCCCACTATTTCCATACAGTGTTACAATTCTACAATAATACAGATTCTTGGACCATCTCAAACCACTTACAATGTATTTGGTAGTTTTAATTATTATCTAAAGAAATGAGTTTGAATATTTATCAGTACAAGAGCAAATATTTTAAATAATAGTTATGATTAGCAAATAAACTGTACAGCATCGACGAAAAAATTCTTACCTCATACTCCCAGTGAGCAGATGATCCAGAACCTCTCAATTCATAACCAGGAATGCAGACACATATCCCACATGACATATCATAATCAGCTATTTCAGAAAGAAGAGAACTTAAAGTAATTTCTATGGACACAGATCTGCATCAGCTATTTCAGAAAGAAGAGAACTTATGGTAATTTCTATGGATACAGATATGCTAAGTTCAACTGTAATATTCAGATAATTAATATTTACCACCTAAGTACCACCAATAACATTTGTTTAAAAAATACATCTCATTAAAATCTATCAAGAGCATTAGAAAGATTGCATGAATATCAATTCTTAAATATTATATCTAGGGCAAAATTCTAAAAGAATATAACTACTGAAGATAAAGGTACAAAAAATTTTTTAGTAGACCAAGAACACCAATATGAAGTTAAACAAAAAAGTCCTCAATTTGCAATTTACCAAGAGGACACTAAGCTGAATTTTTTTTAACTTACTTAATGGAGATTGCAATGGTCCTGGAGTTAGTAGTAAGTCATCTGCTGATGTCGTACTTTGATACAGATGGTTTCCACCCTCCCCCTCCATTTCATAACCAGCCTAGAGAAAGTATTTTTGTGAACCAACCCAAAACAATTATCAAGAATTAATGTCAAAATTACTGTACAGTCAGCTCTGAAGTACAATGAGCTAGATGAATGGACTTGGTACCAAAATACACTACAGTATTTACTTCAATACTTCTAGATACAACCAAAACATACAAGCATTTATGACATAAACGGCTACAAAAACTGCTCCTGTCGATTAAAAATTATTTTGAAATAAATCTGCAAAATATCCATCTTAAACATTTCAGTAGCTGCCTAATTTAGTAAACTGGCATACTTTAAACAACTCTACTCTTTATTTTTCTTTATGGAAAGGCTCATAAACTAATTCAAAGTTAAGATTCATGAAACAAAATCCTCTTCCTTAAGTGCTGAAAAAAATTCATTATTGCTTCCATGAAGTCAAAATACAGTACAGGCACGTATCCAGCGACCAACCTGAAGTTCGGTGATGAGAAATTTTTGAGGCATCAGTGCTTAGCCAGCTCGAGGATATTTCCTTTTTTTACTTGATAAATGTACCTAAAACCCTTATTTGAATCTCTTGTAAATTTAAGAAAGTTTCTTTTCGAAAATAAAAATTCACAAACTATAATTGATCATTCCACTGTCCATTCTGAAACTGGACATAATGATATGGCTGAAGTTGACTGACAATTTTTTAATTTACATTATTCATTATTTGCCCTCTAAATCTCCTCCAGTAAGTCACAACTTTTAGAAATTCACAGATCACTAAAAACCACCATCATTATTATGAATACCTGGACAAATACAAAATACAGTATTGCTAATCCTGGAAGACCACCTCAGAATACATCTGAACATAAAGAGTTGCAAGGAAGAATGATACCTTAAGAGGAATATGGTAGGTGGTCTGAGCACATGCAGTGAGGTCTTTGATTTTCAAGACCTAACATATTGGTGCAATTGCAGAGCCATTTGCATAGATATATAACTATTCATGACTTGTGGGTTCATAATAAATAAACACTGTGTAGCACTCTATGAGAGCCTTAAAACCTATATCATTAATATCCTTTACATGGTAGAATTGCACTTCCAATTAGTACAAGCTGAAATCTCTACATAAATAAAAGTAGAACCTAAAAACCATGCAAACCTTACCCTTGAATTAATTAATCTACAATTTACAATTAAAGTTCTTAAGGTTTTGGCCAGAGATGGATATTAGTAAGAACTGCACAATGTATGTTGTCTTTTGCAGTAATCAAACTAATAATTTTGCTTGCAAATGGCATGCTTACAAGCAAGTCTTTGCTCAACATACATGGCGAGGCTGAGAATCACTTGACTCTGTGCAAGAGTGTTAATTAAAAGCATCACATGCATGTTTAAGTAATACTTGTAACTATATTTTTTAAACAAGTGGAAACTTACACTCATTGATGTGTAAGGTCTCACTTCAGCTGGAGAAAGTACCCTCAGGCCACTGATGAAGTAATAATGACCAACATTAGATGGCTGTTTACAAATTGGTAATATACCTCAATTTTGGCATTTTATTTGTTAATTCTACAATTGTTTTCTAAACCATACATATATTTCACAAGTAGTTCAAAAAAGGTGGCAAACTTACAGATTCCATGGATCCATAGAAGCACTCATTGAACGATAAGTACGTCTATATTGGGATCTTGAACTTAAAGCCGCATTTTCACGTGCAACCACTTCTTCCAAAACCCGTCGTTGAACTTCTCGCTCAATAAGCAGTGCTAGTCTGTAGAGAAAAACTGTCCACTATCAAATGAATCTTTACAAAAACTGCAATCAGGTTAATTTTAATTTTTCCTAGCATACAAACCTGAAGTCTTACTAGATACACCGTTTGGCAAAAGCTGGTAAAGTCATTGATGCTTGGTAACAACACTGTTAATTAGCAGTAAGCAAGTGAGGGGAAGGGATACCACAAACTCTAGTAAAAGGCATGGGGTTGGTTAGAGGTGGGATTATGATAAAAGATTTCCAGTTTACATACCTATGGAAAATGTAAAATATCCTGAATTTCTTACTTGTTACTACAAACTTAGAAACCTTTACCTTTCATTAAGAATCACTCCTCAGGTGGGAGGAACAGTCTGAAGAGCATGACTGGTAATATTCTTCCCATCAGGAAATGCCAGCTTCCTGGTCATATACATAAACAAGTGATGGAAGACACCTGTAACCTTTTGTACAGCCTTGCACCACTGATGCTGAGGCTGACAGGGCCCTGTGCCAAAGTTCAGCTTTCTTGTAGCCTTTTTACCAAATCAGAGGGTAACAAAATCATTGCAATCAGACCTAAGGATAACAGTGGTTTACTAGTTGCCTCCACCGCCCATGTTAAAAGGGAGGCTGTTACAATCTCTCTTTGCTATTTTCTTACCTTAATGGCCAGTTAAATTTATTACGATAACTTCTCATAGTACAACACACTGAACATACAACAGGATTGAGTAATAATGCAAACACTTTAAAAATATATATACAGTAATTATAAACTTATTAACAAAGGAGAAATTTAAAATAGGATTAGGGAAAGGAATGAAGGGAGGTTACATACACTGTATTTGAACTGGAAATAAAAACAGAACAGCTACTTACTCTGCTCTACAGGGGTGCTGGTTCCTTTGTAGGATGCATCTCCTGCTTGAGAGCTAATCTGACATCTTCCTCTCCTACTTGGATTTACTAGTCTTTGTCTTTCCTCTTTGGGGTTACCACAATATTATTAGGTTTTTTAAAACCAATACAACATGATATAAATCTCTGGGCTTCTTCCTCTTCTTCTAAAGAAGAGAAATGTTGATTTCATTAGGTGATGTCTTCTAGTTCTTCACTCAAACACAGTGTCTTCTTCACTGTTTAAAGACTAACAAAATGGGATAGCAAAGTAAGTGTACTCCTTCAACAACAACAAAAAATATGCAGCATTGCATGTCCCTTCTCACAAAAGGGCTTCTTGCAGGGCAATGTTCCACCTGCCAGAACTACTGGGGGCCACACAATCTTCAGCTCTCCAGGATGAAGATAATGAGCTTATTGTCTATCTCTGAGACAGGAATGCACCTGCTCCTATGACAATAATGATGCGCTCCTTAACTGACTTTCAAGTAAGGTTTCTCTGCTTCTTTGTCTCTCTATTCTTTTATCCCTTAAACGCCGAGCCTCTATTTACAAAAGTGTCTGTCAGATGCCGTATGCTTCAGGAGTTAACTGACGGAAAAAAAAATTATTTCAAAAAATCACAGCACTTAGTTTTTAAGATTAAGAGTTCATTTTTGGCTCCTTTTTTTGTCATTGCCTGAAGTTTAGTATGCAACCATCAAATTGAAAAAATATTATCATATATAAATATTGAATACATGACAGCATGAAAAAAATTTCATATATAATTGTTTACAAATCGCTGTGAGCAAAAGCAGTTTAAAAAGCTAATGAGTTATGTTTTTTTCGTTGTATTGTACACTAAATTGTGATAATTTTGCATATAAAAATTGTAAAACGATCAAAGTAACACAGAAAAAATATTATCTACAAATGATGCATGTATTCGTTAATCACAGGGATGTACAAAGTTTTTTTTCTAAAAATTCACTATAAATCGAAAAAATTGTGCTGAGACTTTCCGTTTGTTGCAAACGAAAGTAATTGATTGAATATTACTAGACTGTAAGTGTTTTAGCTTAATTGCAAGTTTTCGACCATTTCGGTCGAATTAAAATTGACCGAAAATCGAATTTTTTCTATTTATCGTGATTTATATGAAAATATTTCAAACTGATAAAACTAAACCATGAGTTATTTTTCGTTGTATTCTACATGATATTACGCACATTTTCATGCATAACACTTTATGTAAACTAATATAAACGGTTAAATTACAAGGCGACTAAAGAAATTCTGAGATTTTCAGTCGAAGTTACAATGGCCAGCATGATCGTGGAAAAAGTTTTTTCAAAAATTCAAATGGCAATCGAAATACTGTGCTAGAGACTTCCAGCTTATTGCAAAATGAGGTAAATGATTGAATGTTACTAGAATGTGAGAGTTTTAGCTATAATTGCGTTTTTTCAACAATTCGGTCGAGGTCAAAGTTATTGAAGATTGAAATTTTGGCACTATCGTGATTTATATGAAAATATTTCAAAACTGATAAAGCTTACAACCATGAGTTATTTTTTGTTGTATTTTCCATGAAATTAAGTACATTTCCATATATAAACTTTATGTATCGGCTAATATAAAACAGTGCAACATTACTTTGAAAGTGACGAAAGAATTTCTAGATTTTTGGCCGAGTTACCGCATGCGGACGTAGAAAAGTTTTTTTTCAAAAATTCACCATAAATCAAAATATTAAAGCTAGAGACTTCCATTTTGCTGCAAAATGAAGGTAAATGATTGAATATTACTAGAATAAGAGTTTTAGCTTACAATTGCGTTTTTCTACCATTTTGGTCGAGTCAAAAGTTGACCGGTTGATTGAAATTTTGGCACTTTATCGATTTATATGAAAAATATTTCAAACTGATAAAAGTTACAACCATGGAGTTGTTTTTGTTGTATTTTACATGAAATTGCATTTTTTCATATATAAACTTATGTAACGGCTAATATAAACAGTGCAAACATTACTTAAAGTGCGACGAAAATTCTGAGACTTTCGCAGAGTTACCGTCAGGACGTAGGAAAAGTTTTTTTTAAATTCACCATAAATCGAAATATTGTGCTAGAGACTTCCAATTTGTTGCAAAATGAAGGTAAATGATTGAATATTACTAGAATGTAAGAGTTTTAGCTACACCATTTTTACCATTTCAGTCGAGGTCAAAGTTGGACCGGTTGAAATTTTGGCACTTATCGTGATTTATAAGAAAATATTTCAAACTGGAAAAGCTACAACCATGCATTGTTTTTTGTTGTATTTTACGTGAAATTGCACACATCTTCATATATAAAACTTTATATAACAGCTAATATAAAACGGTGCAAAAATTACAACAACGTGACGAAAGAATTTCTGAGATTTTCGGCAGAGTTACCATGCAGACGTAAGGATAAAGTTTTTCAAAAATTCACCATAAATCGAAATATTGTGCTAGAGACTTCCAATTTATTGCAAAATGAAGGTAAATGATTCACTATTACTAGAATGTAAGAGTTTAGCTTACAACACTGCATTTTTCGACCATTTTGGTCGAGTCAAAGTTGACCGGCGTTGAAATTTTGGCACTTATCGTGATTTATATGAAAATATTTCAAACTTATAAAAGCTACAACCATGGGTTGTTTTTGTTGTATTCTACACGAAATTGCACATTTTCATATATAAAACTTTATGTAACAGCTCATAAAAACGGTGCAAAATTACAACAAAGTGACGAAAGAATTCTGAGATGCGTCGTGCTGGATGCTCTGTAGTCAAGAAGAAAGAAATTTGCGCATGCGCAGCTGCAACGCTTATAAACAAAACAACAGTGTGATCCGTGAACTCCAGCATCCTCAAGGCACGTGATTTAAAATCTTTTACGAAACTAGGGCCTAGCAACTATTTTTCCGCGAATATTTAAAAAACTTTTTGTAGTCGATCTTTTAATCACGTCCACTCAGCACCCTACAGACAATTGTAGTCGACATACGATACGTCCAGTCGGCGTTTAAGGGTTATTTGAGTGTTAAAAACATCTGCCATCTTCTATGCATCTGATGTGATGATTTCATATCTGTGAGAGGTTGTTTGACTGATCTGCCACCAAAATTGACAACAACCTGTGGCATACTAGGGTTTCATGTCAACATGCAGGATTCTCTGCACTGAGGCTAAAACCCCTGGGCACCTTCAAGTCGTCTTGGCTTGAAAATTCCATGAGGAGAACAAATAGAATAAACAACATGACTTCTCACTTCATTCAAGATATAACTACTGTCAAACCAATTTTTACAGTGATGGAGACAGTTGCACATACAAACTAAAACTACATTCAAGAGATAGGATACCCAGAATAGCACATACACGGTAGCTGGCTGCTAGACAGAAAGAGAGAGATGGGAAGAGAGGAACCAGTCACCTTCTTACATGCAATCTTGTGCTACCCATGAACCTTAGACAGGATACTTTTCTGTCCAATGGAGCTTAGTCACTACACAAAATGCTGAATAGCCACAACACGTCGTATGCTGAATAGCCACAACACGTCGTACTGAGAAGGTGTACAAGGACTTGTGACATTACCAGAGGTACAGACGTAACGGAGGTCTGGTGGTATACCTTCCTCCAGTATTTGTACTATACAAAGACGTAAAGGAGGTCTGGTGGCATACCTTCCTCCAGTATTTGTACTACTGAGTGGTTCTTGCAGAATGCCAGGGACAGGGCAACTTCCCTGATTTCATGGGCCCTTGCCTAACTACTTGTGCACACACTTGATGATCTTATAAAACCAGAACAGAACAGTGTTCTTTGACATCATGTGCCTGCTGGTACTAACAAAGATGGAGAGTCCAGTACAGATACAGTAGTATCTGGAAATTCTTATGTTACATCACCTCATGAAAATCCACACCTACAACAAAGGAAGGGGAATGAAAAGCTCTTAAATCCCTAATGAGGGACATAACAACAGGTTCTCAGTTTTCACTATCAACTCAGGAACAAGCAATAATGAGAGAGATATCCAACTCTCTGTGTGCTACATTAAGTAAGAGAGGCTGCAAACCTTGCCTACTCTCAATGCCAATGCTTAGGCTAAAAGCAGGACAGACTTGAGTGTGAATCTTCTCTCCAATGCCTCCCTCAGGAGCTTATGCAGTGCTTGGATGAGACTTCAGATAATGTGCAACTCTTGGTAAGATGAAACTATTGGCACTGATTTCTATTTTTCAACAATTTTTTTGTATTTTTTATTTCATGTGATCTTTTTATTTGCACTGTATAAATTCTGACAAAATTTATTTTTTAAAACTAATGCCAGAAACTGAAAATTGGTCTTATGCAATGATCTATATTGTTGAAAGCATTCTACATGAACATGTGTGAACAGTAATTTATTTATATGGAAAAATACAAAATAGTTTTTAAATCAGTTCTTAAAGAAAAACCTTCAGCTCAAAGGATTAGAAATTTTGGTATGACTGTCATGGTACTAATAATATCAAAAAATTGTGAAGCTACTACAGTGAAATCATAAAACATGGCATTCAGTAACCTTGTCCTGAGAAAAGACTACAGTCTTCAGCAACTCTAGTCTTATTTGGGTGCCTCAGAGTAAATAAGCGTAGAGCGAGCAGGAGAAAGGAAAGTACGAGAGGGGCTGAAGACCACAGTAGGCATGTCTCTCACACCATCCATCATCTCGTCCCTTGAGTGTGCAAGTTATCCAACAACCAACCTGGCTGTACCCTCATCAGAACAAGCCATGGAGGAACACACAGGTATGTTTGGGTTGGGTATCCTTCCCAAAAGGGATAAAGGGATGGCACCAACATGATCATGGTCATGGCAGTTCAAGTGTAGGCTAAGCCTGCTTGATGGGACTGAGAGTATTACATGAATATAATAATCCCCACTCTAATCATCTTGGTAGACAAGCTGAACAGAATTCCAATATTCCTTTCCCCTGGAACCAGCCCATCCCTGGAATCAATGGGCTAGTTCCAAGAGACAGTTCTCCTCTCAAAATATCAATATAAAAAAGAAAAAATTTACTAATATGTAGCCTTATAGCTAGGATACCATTATACCTTGCTCAGATTATTGCTATTATCTAATCCTAAGGTCCTTGGTAATTTAGGTTAATACCTAATCCATCTTATTTAGTTCACACTTAAGGATATGTAATCCTAGGTTATAGGCTACAAACAACATCCAATATTTATCTAGACCAAATTATTCTCAATCCGATATAGGCTACTGCCTAGATTATTGTAGACATCATAGAATCTAAAAGGATTTTCTATATTAATGATAAATTGTGAAACATTTCGTTTAGTTAAAACATTTAATTGAAATGACAAATTTTTTAAACATTTTGCACTTTTTACAAATAACAATTTGAATTACAACTTAATGCCAGCCATGTGTTAGCAAGAAAAGCCGGGTTCTCGGCTTTCACATTACCAATTACAAAGTTTAAAACTTTAACTCAGACTTAAAACTAAGCGCTCAACTTGTTTCTTTTGGCTTTTCTCCTGAATCTGGACCAATGAAAGGTAATGGCTTCCTTGGTCTCTTCCCAGTCTGTTTGTCGACAATATGGCGGACTGCGCATGTGCTATAATCATTTCCTCTTCTAGCAGGTTTGATGAAGGATAAATCTGCATACAGCTTTGCTGTAAGACAAGGGAAAGAGCCCTCTTATCTTTGGGTCCATTACATACTCCATCACATGTTATAATGTTTATCATTATGACACAACACCTGGCCAAGAGACAGACTAAAAGAGAATTCTTTGATATTAGTTTGGTCACCATGGAGCTCTGACAGACACATGGAAGGTTACTTCTTGGGGACGAAACAAACAACTACGCTAGCAAAAATGCATTCTCTCTCTGAGATACGAAGAAAAAATTAAATAGCAAAAATACCCTTAAATGAAAAAACTGAAAGGGTGAAATTAGAGAGTATTTAGATTTAAAATGTCCAAGACATCAACCTTATGATAATACAACAGCAACAAAACAATACATAGTAAATAATGTGTGAATATAAATTCAATTAAATAGATGAAAATGAAGTCAATTATTTGCAAGCAAGTGCTGGAATTAACAACATGATCCTGGAAAATGATGTGCGAATATGTTTCTAAATATGCTGCAAAAATTTTATGGACTCTGATGTGTATTTTTTCCTATGTAAAATTATGTTTTGCATATCTAAAGAAGGCCATAGCTTGCTGGAATCTTACTATTCATTTCTCTTGCATTTATCACAGTTAGAATCAGTAGGTAGGTTGAAGCATGCAAAATGGGAATCTTCTGGAACCTGACTGGCACAAGTCTGGGCAGACTGAGATTTCTGCATCACAAAAACATGGCATATATGATTAATGGGGTTATGTGATACAAACAAAAATTAAAATCCTGGCACACGTTTACGCTCCTGGCTGGGCAAAAAATATTCTCACCTACATGTACTGAAACTTCAAAATACTAATCTGTAGTAGGCTCTAGAAAGTTAATGGTTAGTACCCTATATAAATACATCCTACTTTTTATTTTTAAAATATCTGCACAACTCCAGACAAATATAAACAAATTAGATAAAATACTATTAAAATACCTGTCTTCTTGCAATAAAGATGAATCTAAAGGAAGATCAGTTGGTCTACCAAGGTCAAAAACTTGCTCTTGGTCTTCTTGCAATCCAACAGTATTAACACTTAATTCACTTGTCTTATTTCCAGGAATCTTGCTTATAACTGAAGGCTGATTCATCAGTTGGTCTTCAAGGTTACTATAATGTTGTTTCTCCAGAGTCGCAGCCACTGACTAGAAGAAAACACAAACTTATGGGTAGAAAGAAAAAATGGATCAAAACTTATGGGTAATATATATATATATATATATATATATATATATATATATATATATATATATATATATATATATACATATATATATATATATATATATATATATATATATATATATAAGAGTATATATATATATATATACATATATATATATACATATATATATATATATATATATATTATGTTATATATATATATATATATTATATATATATATATATTATATATATATATATATATATATATATATATATATATATATATATATATATATATATATATATATATATATATATATATATATATATATATATATTCCATTCGTCCCTTTAGCCTGTTAAGATAGAAAATCAAATTTAATGGTGGTTGGAGGAGACGCTGGGTGAACTTATGTAGGCCTATCCCCAGATCACCTGATTTGGGGGAAAACATAGCGATCTCTTACCCCCCGCATCATCTGATGTTTTGGGGGGTTAGATAGCTGTTAGGGACAAAAGGGCCAATCAGGGCTGTAAGTGGGCTACTCTACTGACTAGCAGCCCATTTGCCGCTCATGACTTGTCCCAAGCTCAAATTAAATTAGTTCAGTGATCATAATTAGATCATTCCCTCCATAGTGTTACCTGTGCTAATTAAATCTAATTGATCAATTCCTCCATTGTGCCTAAGTAATTTCACATGAGAGATAATCATTGGTTTTGAATGCTAACCTGGAATACTCTTCCAGAACCCTGTTATCTAGCCTTCGAGTGGTCTACCCCTGCCTTGTGAACCAAAAATAACATAGACGTTAAACTGCCATCCTGCCAAATGCAAGAGTCTTCTGATAAGCAGTCTGGGGCACTAAACAGTTCCCCCCTTAAGGAATCCAGTTATGTTACGAACCAAAAATCTTTTAACCAGTCTGCATTAAAGTCATATAAGTGTCAAATTACTTCAGGGCGGTAGCCTTTTCTGATTCAGCTGTTTGCTACGTGGTGTCGAACTTTGATTGCACCTTGTATGTGCTTGTTTGCCACTTAGTTAGCCCTTAATTATTAATTTCTTGATTGCTTCATTTGTAAATAAATTCAGTTTAAAGCATTGACTGGTTATAATTTACTAAGGCGACCTCCAATTCTCTGTTTACTTAGATGTGAAGCCAAGATAAGTCAGTTTATTCATTCCATTTATCGCTTGCATTCTGAGTGCTTTGTGTTGGCCTTCAAGGCAGTTAATTAAATAACCCATTTTCACCCTTCCAACCAGCCTCAGAATGCAACAATATATATATACAGGCAGTCCCCGGTTAACGGCGGGCTCGGTTAACAGCGATCTGGTTTTATGCGGGGCCTGTCTAGCGACGAAAATCAGCAATTTTTGGTGCCGAAAATCGCAGATTTCTGCTTATCGGTGCCGATAATTGGGTATTGGCGCCAATAACTGAAAATCAGCGCTGGCACTGGAGCACCTAAAATCGGGCGCGCTTTATGCCGATAACCCCCGAAAATCACCGATTTTCGGTTAGCAGCAATTTTCGGTTATCATCACACCTTCAGAAACGGAACCCCGCCGATAACCGGGGACTGCCTGTATAGGTGTGTGTGTGTGTGTGTGTGTACCTCCTGTACATTTTGTTGTCTTTCACTGTCAGTGAAAAATGTATTTAAGTGTTAAAGTCATTCATTTCAATCAATTAAACTAGGTATATAATATACAGAAAAAGGATATATCCGTGAACAAGTTCAAGAGGCAATTTTCATAAGTTAACAGAGAACACTAATGTTAGTACAAGGAACAGAAACATACAAGGCACCAACAATGCATGTGCATCTGGAATATGGACCAAGTCAGAGTTTACATTTTCACATGTGCAAAACCATCACTGATACATGCATCACATGCAGCTTCTAAGTTTTAACAGAAGGTATAATAAATACAAAACAGACAAAAAAGTAAAAGTAAAGACAATGATAGACAACATAAATGTACAACAGGTGCATGGATATATACAAACTCTTTCAACTGTTCTCAATCCACATATTACATGAAAATTTCATCTCTACTGAATCTACCTAATTTTATAATATCATTCAATATCCAAACTTCACAGCCATACAAATGAGTTTGTTCAACAATCCCTACAAAGAATCATAATGGCTTCCATAAATACTGCCAATCTCTTCCAAACCCCTAAAGGTTACAAAGATATCAATATCAATCACGAGCAGTAAATATGGCAAGTCAATTAAAAAATATATTCATACACCTATAATAAGGATTATGATGAAAAGAGGTAATTAAACAGTAACTGTAGGATACTTGGAAGACATGCCAGCTCTTGATAAACCAAACAATGAGTTTACAAGCTGTAATCCCATGAGACAGTAAAACTCCCATAGCAGGGGGATGTTTTACTCTGAACTCTTACTTCATTAATTCAAGACACTGACACATGGCCAATCTGCTTCTACTGAGGGCTAAGGAATACATACAACTCAGAGGTCTGCAATTTTCCTGAACACAACAGACATTAGCTGTTACCTGATAACTTCAAGTATTTGAATCAAGAGAAACTAAGAAGTATAAATCTTATTTAAATTACTCTTGGCACTGTTCTCAACTGCTGCATGCATACCACACATAACGCTGGGTTTCTAGGAAATTATCCTGAGATGAAATGAATGGCACATATCTTTATACTGTTTGCCTTTCCAAGAGCCAATGAAAGCTTTTCCAAGTATCAATGTAAAAAAGATTAATTGATAAAATAAAACATGCCAAGCAAATTACATTATAAAGGAGTCACAATATGATGTCAGTATAACCAGTTATAAAATTCAAAATTCTAAATCAAAATGAAGACCCCACTAGGCTCTTTTCAATTCAGTTTTTGGTTAAGGAGTATAGCTAAAGACAAAAAATGCAGACGAAATTACATACCTTTTCCTCCATGCTCATGTTGGATTTATCTTCATTTTCCCTCAATCTTATTAATACCTCTGCAGCTTTAGTAACATCAGCATCTGGTGATATCAAAACACTTGATTTGCATATATTTTCCAACCCAGGATGCCAAAGTAATGATTCACCTTCATCATTAACCAGTCTAGTATCTCCTTCACAATCTGTGACTTCTGTGAGATTGTCATTTTCTTTCCTAACCTCTTCTTCAAAAGCCATGCAGGCATCAGCATTTCCATTTTTACTAGTTCTAAAATTATTGTTGGCATTTGCCTCCACATTATAAACAATAGATTGCCTATTAGAATCTGATGCATTAGTAATCACAGCAGCATTTTCTGACTTAGTAAATTCATTGTAATTACCTTCATAATCTGTTGGTAAGGCAACACAACTTTCCTTGTTTTTTTCATCAATATACATCTTTCTTCTACAGTCCTCCTTCCTAATTCCTTGACTACATCTAAGCTTAACAGGAGTAGAAGTAGCAGCCCCTTCTACCCCTGGAGAATCTTGGGAGTGGGGATGATCTCCTGTTTGGAGAATGGGAGATGTTGGGGACCCTTGTAAACCTAATATATCACAAGAATTATTATCACGAACTTTTGCTATTTGATTAAGATTTAGATTATTTTCACTAATATTTTCTGAACTGAGCACATCACCTAAATACGAAACATCTTCAATTTTACTGGCACTTGGAGATTTGTACACAGAAGAACACAAGTCATCATCTCTCTCAAAATGGGATATGCCCTCAGTCACTCCACAATCACTTTTAGGCACTTTGGGTGGTAAATCACAGTTTCCCTGAGCAAAGGATTTACAAGCAGCACCCAGTCCTTCACCTTCTCTCATTTCAGAGAGAGACCTTTCAATTGGAAGAGGAGACCAAGGTGAGGTCAAATCACGTATATCAGGAGACAAAACTGAGGTAGCTGTATAAAAGGTCTCAGAAGCAGGTGTGGAGTTACAACTTATGCCACCCCCTGGGTCTTCCTTTTCATTCAAGAGTGGTAATGTTAAACTTGACTTTCTCAGTGCATGACTGCATCCCTTTCCATCATCTAAGTGGCTGCCAAGAGGTGTAGTTGGTTGACTGTGTGTATGGAGACTTGTCTGAGTAGACATTTCACAAAGGTCAGTTGTTTCTGACAATCTTGTCATCTGGTGGTAAAATATTTACTAATTACTGTTTGAATTATGTGGTTCATATCATAGCTTATCTATCATAAAAACAAAAAATTAATAACTCGTTTCATAAATATAAAATTCTTTTTCTTATGCTATAATTTCAAGTATGACGCAAGCTGAGTCAGTAAGAGGCACAAGAAGCCCTGCCTCATCTTGTAAGCAATCACCTGGTAAGAAAGAAACTGGAAAGGATGAGATGTGGTTCTTATGCAAGGAATAAAAAAAAAACCACTTCAAATTTGATGTCCATACATTTACTTATGTAAAGTTGCAACTTAAGATGGAGGCAGTATCACATCTCTTTGGCATATCTTTCCAGCTGTAGACTTGAATTCTAAGTAGTTTAACCACACCACTGTGAAAATGCACTTAGCTCTCACAGGGCTGGCCTGAAGGATTTGTCTATATTAGTAATAAAATTCAGTTTTATTTAATAAAATTCAGTTTCTGAAAAATGTTATAATTGGCTTAATTGAAAATGATGGCGATTCTGACAATTTTTTTTAATTTATTTGTTTCCAAGACTTGACATTCATTGTAAATTATATTTGGACCTTTACACAAAAAAGTTCAACTGTTAGTTTACATTCTGTACATATTGGGAGTGGATCATATGGGCTGTTTATCAAATATCTATTGGTTAAACAAGTGACCAATTTTAAGACAACTCAAAATTACTTAGGTGTGTCATTCTTCCTGAGCTGATGAATTCTATATTCCAACAGGGGGCTCAGTCTGTTTTAATTAATGACTATCAGGTTTATTATTCCACATATTCAGCCACTTACTCACTGCAGTGGGCTTTAGCCATGTTAAATAATCACTAACAGGAACATCTACATGTGAACTAGTCATACTGGTTGCAGCTTTGGCTGGTCTAATGGCTTCATTTCCTTTAATACTTACACGGGCAGGACTCCAACATATTTCTATTACACTGTTTCTATGTTCATATAATTTGTGAAATGAAAGTTTAATTTGTGCAAAGTATCTTTTAGATCATAATTAAAAAAAACACTAACTTTGGAAAAAAAACTACCTCTAGTGTTACTGAAAGTTAAAATTTTCTGTGATGGTACAGTACTTCCTTGATTTACAATTTACTGCATTCATAATGGTAAGCAGCATGTTAACTCAGCTCTGATAATTGGAAAAAATCTTCAAATTACATTGGCAATGATGGTGTTAGTAAAATACTATCAGCTGATGTTTCTGAGAATGTAATCATTAACCAGAATGCAAATGGCACAGCACATGATCACACTGTTCATGTTTTACAATACAGTAATGACAATATACATACAATATAATCTAATATATTACGTAAAACAGTTTTATTAAAATTAACATTACTTTAAATACAAGTGTATTATTTGACTTTTGCAACTGGTTACCATCACTGTTAACAGCCTAACCAAGGACCACAGTTCCCATATATTATGTAGCTCTGGTCACCTCAGGTATGATATGTCCTCTTAAAATCTGATTAAAAATTGCTTGGGAAAGTGGCATGATACGAGAGTTTATACAGTAAACTTGAATTTTCACATAAAGATGTGACCAGAAGCAGCATTAAATTTCATCGATCTTAAAACTTACGGCAATGCTCCAGCCTCTAAAAAAAAAATTGGTTTTCAGAATGTCAGATAAGAGAATGTAAACCTGTAGTAATAATAATAAGCAGAAAAAGAATTCAGTTACTAGCAGAGAGAGAGAGAGAGAGAGAGAGAGAGAGAGAGAGAGAGAGAGAGAGAGAGAGAGAGAGAGAGAGAGAGAGAGAGACTAGGTAAATATGAAAGCTGATCTTTCTGCAGAGTACCACTTGCCAAGAGTATAATCACCATCATGAAAAATAAAGAAACAATTAAAAGTGGCAGATGTTGTTAAAGGAATTAAAACTGACAAAACAGAAATCCTACACACTTGAGGAAGTAAGAAAATTGTTGCTGATCTGGATAAATGAAAAATAGTGGATGGTAATGTTAGCGAGGCCATGATTTTTTAAAAACCAAAATGTAAAATGAAGTTACTTTATAAAGTAATTATTTGCATTTTCTTGGGTGGTCTGGTATAAATTACAGTAATTCAATTTACTACATTATTCTTTATTGGGAAAATTCATTTGTACTGTACTTTATTTTCGGCATTCGTTCCTTCTGGAACCAATTAATGACGAGTATCACTG